>NC_092774.1:29013192-29018192 GCF_047496795.1 Chiloscyllium punctatum | reverse complement strand
TTATCCATTTCCAACGGTGGGAAGTGGTCCAAACGGGGATGGGAGTGAATGTGAGTGCTCACACCGACTTTGAGACTTCGGGGCCGGATAGCTCAGCCGGATTTGACCCGGTGTTTCTGCTGACTGTCTCGCCTTCGAGGGCGGACCCTCCCCCATGTTCAGTCCGATTTTCATGCATTTCCCACGGTGGGAATTGGTCTCTTTGATAACGGGGACAAGGGTCTGAAGAGGTGAAGTGAGTAACCAGCACACTTCAGGAAAGGGTTCGAAAGTTCTCAACAGTGTGAAATACGTTACCAGGAAAGCTTAGAAAAGTTGTCTGAGAGTCCCAAATGAGTGAACTGTGAAACTTAGGGAAATGCCCGAAAGGTGAAATCAGTAACCAGGAGAAGATAGGAAAGTGCCTGAAAGTGCTAAATGAGTAACCAGAAAAACTTAGAAAAATGTCTGAAAAAAAGAAATCAGTAACCAGAAAAACTTTTGTCTAATGTTTGAAAATGAGAAATGAGTAACCAGAAAAACTTAGAAAAAAACACTTTGAAAATTTTTCTAAGTGAGAAAAATATTCTAAGTGTCAGCGGAGGAAAACGCTGAAGCATCGGGAAAGATTCACAAACTCACGCCGAACACGTGTACCGAAGTGCCGGAAGAACTGGGTGTATTGAGCCCGGCACTTGGCTAGCTGTCATTTTGTGTCTGCAGCCCGAAATCTTTAACTTTGTCTGTCGCGGAAGTCCGGACCCGAAAAAATCCAAAGGGTTTTGCGGGGATCGAGTTCCAGACCGATGCAGTCAAATTTGAAATTCAGTGCCACTTGCATTATTCCACAATGAGGTTGGCGGGGTACCCGGAGATTTCTGGGAACACGATTTTTTAGAGCAAAATGGCGGCGCGGGACCACTTTGAAAGGCATCCGAAAAACGGTTTCTCGGGCAGTGCACTTTAATGACAGGTATGAGTGCATGCCGGAGAGCTCTTGGAAGTCTAGTTTTTGACACTTCGTCAGTTTTTTGACAGACTTGCCAAACTCTTTCTGTCTGTTCTAAGAGTCGGTCAGAGACCTGTGTGGCGGTCTCCTGACACTATTGGAGGGCGGGCAAACCCCACGTTGACTCCGGCCGTCTCTCCACAGGCGCTTGTGTCGAAAATGAAGGTGAGAGACGCAAGTGGCCTGGGTCCCCAGGGTGTTGCCAGGAAGGATGCGGGCTGACCATTGCCTGAGCACTCCCTAAAGCCTCTTAGGTTTGAGGGCAGGCCTCACGTGCCGTACGACCGGCTCTGGGGAGTAGGTGGCCGCTATTGTGAATAGGCTGGTCCTCCCCTGCCACCCGGCAAAGTGCAATGGCTCTGCTGCCCTGCGGTGCTCGCCACCCAGGTTTGGGGAACACGATACTTCGAACACACTGGCGGCTCGGGACATGCAGGCGAAAGGGGTCCCGTGGAGTTTAGCACAGCGACCTCGGGTTTTCGTGCAGGTCGGAGAGCTCACGGAAGTCTAAGTTTTTGACATGTGATCAAATCTTTGACAGGCTTACCCAGCTCTTTCCGTCCATTCCAAGAGTCAGTCAGAGTCCGGTGCGGAGATCTCTTCACAAGCGGAGGGGATGGTGGCCCTCTGCAGGCACTTGTGTCGAAAATGAAGGTGAGAGACGCGAGTGACCTGGTTCCCAAGGGTGTTGCCATGAAGGATGTGGTCTGACCCTTGCTTGAGCACTCCCTAAAGCCTCTTACGATGAGAGCAGGCCTCACGCACCGCACGACCGGCTCTGGTAGTGGGTGGCCGCTATTGTGAATAGGCTGGTCCTCCCCTGCCACCTGGCAAGTCCGATGGCGCAGCCGCCGTGTGGTGCTCGTCACCCAGGATTCCAACCCGGACCTGCGAGCGTGGTGCGAGGGGCGACCTCGCTGCGGTCCACACCTCGATCGATCTGGCGCAGACCGTCCAGCGTGGGAGGTCCCTTGGCGGGCCAGCTTTCCTGTGAAGGGGCTGGTGCTCCAGGCCGAGTGGTTCTTCCCCGTTCCCCCCGGGCGCGTCCACCACGAAAAGTCAGGATACCATGACAGGGTCGGGAGAGTTGGCACCCCTCTGCCTCCGAAATGGGCATTCACCCCCGTTGTGATGGTGAAGCCGAGAAGCCGCAGCTTTGCCGAGGCAGTGGTGTGAAATCGAGCATTTGGGTTGCGAGTCCCGGTAACGTGCTTGCCCGCGCACTGCCCTTGCTCCTGGAGCGAGGCTTTATGTGGGGGGCACTTGCCGTCTCTCTGTTTCCCTTGTGTGTTGGAATTCCATTTCTCTCAGTACTGTGGTTGCGAGGCGGGGAGAGGAGCCAGGGAGGTTGAGCTCCCACTCTCTCCTCTGAGCTCGCGCACACGGCTGGTTTCGGCTGGCGTGTGCCCTCACACCCTTTCATCCGCGAGGGTGATGCTCCATCTGACCCATCGGTACCAGGGTGTCTCGCTTTGTGGTCAGACGAGAGGCTGAATTTCCTAAGAGTTGAACCCGGTGCCAGGTTGACCTCGGGGGGGGGGGGGGGGGGTGGGGGGAGGGGGAAAGGAAGGCATGGGCGCCAGTCGGCCGATGGACAGTCCTTTGGGTTCAGCTACCTGGTTGATCATGCCAGTAGCATATGCTTGTCTCAAAGATTAAGCCATGTATGTCTAAGTACTCACGGACGGAACAGTGAAACTGCGAATGGCTCATTAAATCAGTTATGGTTCCTTTGATCGCTCCAACCGTTACTTGGATAACTGTGGTAATTCTAGAGCTAATACATGCAAACGAGCGCTGACCCATGCAGGGATGCGTGCATTTATCAGACCAAAACCAATCCGGGCTCGCCCGGCAGCTTTGGTGACTCTAGATAACCTTGGGCAGATCGAACGTCCTCGTGACGGTGACGACACATTCGAATGTCTGCCCTATCAACTTTCGATGGTACTTTCTGTGCCTACCATGGTGACCACGGGTAACGGAGAATCAGGGTTCGATTCCAGAGAGGGAGCCTGAGAAACAGCTCCCACATCCAAGGAAGGCAGCAGGCGCGCAAATTACCCACTCCCAACTCTGGGAGGTAGTGACGAAAAATAACAATACAGGACTCTTTCGAGGCCCTGTAATTGGAATGTGTACACTTGATCTACGAGGATCTATTGGAGGGCAAGTCTGGTGCCAGCAGCCGAGGTAATTCCAGCTTCAGTAGCGTATATTAAAGCTGCTGCAGTTAAAAAGCTCGTAGTTGGATCTTGGGATTGGGCTGGCGGTCCGCCGTGAGGCGAGTTACCGCCTGTCCCAGCCCCTGCCTCTCAGCGCTCCCTTGATGCTCTTAGCTGAGTGTCCTGGGGGTCCGAAGCGTTTACTTTGAAACAATTAGTGTATTCAAAGCAGGCTGGTCGCCAGAATACTCCAGCTAGGAATAATGGAATAGGACCCCGGTTCTATTTTGTTGGTTTTCGGAACTGGGGCTATGATTAAGAGGGATGGCCGGGGGCATTCGTATTGTGCCGCTAGAGGTGAAATTCTTGGACCGGCGCAAGACGAACAAAAGCGAAAGCTTTTGCCAAGAATGTTTTCATTAATCAAGAACGAAAGTCGGAGGTTCGAATACGATCAGATACTGTCGTAGTTCCGACCATAAACAATGCTGACTCGCGATCTGGCAGCGTTATTCCCATGACCCGCCAAGCAGTTTCCGGGAAACCAAAGTCTTTGGGTTCGAGGGGGAGTATGGTTGCAAAGCTGAAACTTAAAAGGAATTGACGGAAGGGTACCATCAGGAGTGGAGCCTGCGGCTAAATTTGACTCAACACGGGAAACCTCACCCGGCCCGGACACAGAAAGGATTGACAGATTGATAGCTCTTTCTCGATTCTGTGGGTGGTGGTGCATGGCCGTTCTTAGTTGGTGGAGCGATTTATCTGGTTAATTCCAATAACGAACGAGACTCCCACATGCCAAATAGTTACGCGACCCTGAGCGATCCGCGTCCAACTTCTTAGAGGGACAAGTGGCATACAGCCACATGAGATTGAGCAATAACAGGTCTGTGATGCCCTTAGATGTCCGGGGCTGCACGCGCGCTACACTGAATGGATCAGCGTGTGTCTACCCTACGCCGCCAGGTATGGGTAACCCATTGAACCCCATTCGTGATGGGGATTGGGAATTGCAATTATTTCCCATGAACGAGGAATTCCCAGTAAGTGTGGGTCATAAGCTCGCGTTGATAAAGTCCCTGCCCTTTGTACACACTGCCCGTCGATACTACCGATTGGATGGTTTAGTGAGGTCCTCGGATCGGCCCCGCCGGTGTCGGGCAAGGCCCTGGTGGAGCGCTGAGAAGATGACCAAACTTGACTATCTAGAGGAAGTAAAAGTCGTAACAAGGTTTCCGTAGGTGAACCTGCGGAAGGATCATTATCGGCATGGGGGGGTACGCCCATTTCCGGTTCACCTCGTCTCGCGGGGGTGATTTCGGGGCCAGAAGGAGAGCTCGTCAGGGTAGCAGGCCCTGCAGCCGTGGTCACCGCCAAACCCCCCCAACTGTTGGGCGCCTACCTGCGCGGGGCAGGAGGACACTTTCCGATTGCAAATCTCCGTTTGCCGAGTCCACCCCGAATGCACGCGGGCGGGTGGGTTCGTACTGCCCGTTCCACCGTCTCGTCAGCAGTGCCGACCGGTCTGTGATCGGCGAAGGGAGCCACACCAGGTCTGGTCCTGCTGCTTGGCGGCACCGTGTCTTCGGGAGCTCGTGACAGACGGTGGGCTTCGGTGTACTCTCCAGCCATGGGAAACGAAGCTGGTGATGCAGGCGTGGGTCTTTCGTTCCCAAATCGGTTGGGTTTACGTCGTTGCTATCTAGTCACGCACCCTTCAACCCCAGGGGGTACCTATTCCCTTCAGCTCGTCAGTCGCACATCCCCGTCAGGGCCTCTGTGCGTTTGCGGGCTGGGGGTGACGGTTTAAAGACTCCTGAGTTGCCGCCCGTTGGTTCTCGAGCTCC
>NC_092774.1:28805692-29008192 GCF_047496795.1 Chiloscyllium punctatum | reverse complement strand
CAGAGAAACCTGAGGAATTAGAAGTAATTATTAACTACCCCATAGATGATTTTAAGTGTAAATATTGTAAGAATATTTATAACACAACGGGGGGTTTTAGAAAACATCTTAAAATATGCAAAGGGATAAAGGCCATTAGGATAAGGTGCAGTAAGTGTAGCTGGGAAGGGAGCTACCAGGCAGTGGCTTGTCACTTCTCAAAGTGTACCAAGGGGGTTATTGATAATTTAAATGTTGAGGTCGGTGCTAGTGAGAATAGTGGTAGCAATAATTTGGAGATGGAATTGAAGAAGTATTTGTGTGATTTATGTCCTTTAAGATTTAGTACAGCCAGAGGCCTTGGGCAGCATGAGCGGCATGCACACCCTAGTTTGAGGAATGAGAAGAGGAAGATAAAGAGCAGTGAGGGTAGGAAGAAAGATGTTAGTAAGGAGAGTAATAGGAAGGGTGTGTGGTCAGCTGAGGAAGTGGATATGTTGCTAAAATTAGAGCTGGAATTTGCCGGCAGTAGGAATATTAATAAATTGATTGCGGAAAGGTTAGGATCAAAGACTGCAAAGCAAATCTCAGATAAAAGGCGTCTGTTAACCAAGAAAACTAAAAAGAATGATAAAAAGATTGAAGTTGATGATGAGATATTGTTGAATAGTAATGTGGATGAGGAAGAAGAGGAAAATAACGAGATTGTGGATAGGTTACAAGAAGGGATAGATAGTAGTTATAATGATACCAATAATTTGGATTGCCCCGCACGGTTGTTATTAGCGGCACCGTGCGCCAAGTGTACTAGCCAAAAAAGGACTAGACAGTCTGTCTCAACTCAGACAGATGAGACCATAATTATTACTCCGACTAGGCTATCCTTGGGCAGGCACAAGGAAGCCGTTAAAAATGTCTAGAGTAACTTGGACAGAATTCGAATTGAGGGCTTGATAGAGAAGGCCCCTCTACAGCCCAGTCTTTTTAACAGCCGGACTTATTTTAATTCGAATTTTAAGAGGTCCATTGATTTTCGTCGTAATGGAGAATCGGAGCATAGTGAGGAGAGGAATGAAGGGATAGTCATCCACCCAATAATAAGGGAGACTGATAAACTAGAATTAATAATTAATTATCCCATTGATAATTTTAGTTGTAATTATTGTAAGAATATTTATAATCCAACAGGGTTATTTAGGAAACATTTAAAAGTGTGTAGGGGGATTAAATCGATTAGAGTGAGATGTAGCAAGTGTGGTTGGGAAGGGAGCTACCATGCTGTAGCCTGCCACTATTCTAAATGTAGTATAACTAATAATGAGAATATTAATGTAGAGGGAGAGGTAGGGGTAGAGAATGATAAATCACATTGTTGTGAATTTTGCCCATTAAAATTTAAGACAGTTAGGGGGTTGAGCCAGCATGAGAGACATGCGCATGACAATTTGAGGAATGAAAAAAGGAAAAAAGGAAAAATAGAGGGCAAGGAAAAGATGGTAAATAGTGAGAAAAGTAAGAAAGGGGTATGGTCTGAGGAAGAAATTGTAAAATTACAACAATTGGACTTGGAATTAAGGGGATGTAAAAATATTAATAAACTCATCGCGGAAAAATAGGAACCAAAACAGCTAAACAGATTTCAGATAAGAGAAGGTTATTAAATAAAAAGAATAGAAGCCGCGAAGAGTATATGGGCATGGATCAGGAAGCAATACTTAATAATATCAGTGTGAATGAAGAAACAGATAATGAGGAAGTAGAAGTGGAAAAGATAGGTGATCGGGGAAGGCCTCTTGATAGCGATAATCAAGAGGGTAAGGGTAGAACAGACAATTTAAACCACAGTGATAAATCACTGGAGGATTTAATTAAAATAGTCAAAGATGAGTTAGGTAGGAATAAAGGTAGTTTTAAGGAATATGAAATGATTATGGATAGAATTATGGTGAAAATAGGAAAGGATAAAAAAGGGGTAACATCTAAGAAAAGAAGTAAAGAAGTAGGAATAAAATCGAAGAATACTGGGCGAGGAAAGAGAGGAAAAGGGAATAATGCTAAAAGAAGGTACAGTATGAAAAAAGGAAAATTTAAGGAAATGCAAATCCTTTATAAAAACAAAAAGCAGCTTTTGGCAAGAACCCTAATGGGGGATCCATCGAAATGTAAATGTCCCCTTAGTAAGGGAGAGTTAGAAGAGTACTATAAAATAAGACTCTCTCAGGTTAATGAGAAAAATAATTTAAGAGGATTTGCTAAATATGAGAATAGAGTTGGGGATCTGATGATGTGGTCCTGTTGGGTCCGGTAACGGTAGACAACGTCAGTCAGGCTAGTAAGGCGATGGACGTCGATACCACTGCTGGGCCAGACAGGATGACATTAAAAGAAATAATTAAGATTTTTAATAAAGACAACACACTGCGACCTAGACTCTATACAATTTGGATTAAAACTGGTAAAATCCCAGATGAGATGAAATTGAGTCGGACCGTATTGATCCCCAAAGTAAATG
Organism: Chiloscyllium punctatum; assembly: GCF_047496795.1. Classification (NCBI taxonomy): domain Eukaryota; kingdom Metazoa; phylum Chordata; class Chondrichthyes; order Orectolobiformes; family Hemiscylliidae; genus Chiloscyllium; species Chiloscyllium punctatum. The sequence goes on along the minus strand of NC_092774.1, from coordinate 29,005,701 downwards.
ATGAGGAGGAATTAAAAGATATAAATAACTGGAGGCCAATAACGATTGGACCAATTATGCTCAGATTATTTACCAAAATAATGGCGGGTAGGGTAAATAAAGTGATAAGTCTTAATAAAAGGCAAAAAGGTTTTATGACCGGCGTTCAGGGATGAGAGGAAAATATTAAAATTTTAGAAAATATTATTAAGGGATCAAAAAAGAGAAAGAAAGATCTAGCAGTGGTCTTTGTAGACCTTGCCAAAGCATTCGATACGGTAGGTCATAAATTAATTTTAACAGCTCTTAGGAGACTCCATCTCCCGGTTTTATTTATTAAATTAATAGCGAACTTATAAGAGAATAATTTTACACAGATCGAGGGTTTTAATTGTAGAACAGAAAGAATTAAAATTTTAAGAGGTGTCAAGCAAGGGGATGCTTTGTCACCAATTCTTTTTAATATAGTAATGGATCCTCTTATCGTGACCATCGAAGAAAGGAAAAAAGGAATAATTTTAGGATCAGATGGGAAAAGCTGTCACTGTGCTACTTTAGCATTTGCAGATGACATAGCGTTAGTTAGCGATTCATATGAGGGAATGAAATACAATTTAAAACTAGTAGAAAGATTCTGTAATAATACAGGAATGGAGGTAAATGTTAAAAAGACTAAAGGGTTTTACTTTACTGTTAAAAATAAGACAATTATCTATAATGATACGGCAAATTGGAAATTCAATGACGGGAATATTCAATTTATAGAACCAGGTCAAACAGATAAATACTTAGGTCTTAAAATAATACCCGTGGATTGGCGTCAGCCAATCAGACTGGGAAGATCGGTTGGAAAATTGGATTAGTAATTTAAAATCATCCCCCCTAAAACCAGTACAAAAATTTGAGTTTTCAAAAACCTATTTTATACCTAGATTGTATTATTATTTAATTTTGTCAGAATCCTCTATAAATCTTAACAAATTAGATAATATAATTAAGAACACTGCAAAAGAAATATTACATCTTCCGCAGTCGATCACGGATGGCGTTTTATATGCTAGATATCGTGATGATGGCCTTGCCTTGAATAGATTGGCGACTTTCATCCCAATTTCAATTATGAGAAAATTCGGGACGCTCCACAGATCCTCAGATGAAATTTTGCATGCCTCGTTTCATTTTGAGGGTGAAAGTGTAGCTGAGAAGATGCGGAAATTGAGTAAATTAAAAAGGCTGGAATCGATTTGGAACCCAAACGTTAATCGACAATTGGGAGAAAACAATACGATCGGAGAGGATAGTCATGAGGAATTGGAAGAGATCAGTAACACTAATTATGGCAATTGGAGATCAACGAAAGTTGATAGATGGATAGCCCTCCCATGTCAAGGAGCTGGTGCTCATTCCTACAAAAATGATAGTATTTCGAACAACTGGTTGAAGAAGGTTCAATATATGAAAACATCAAAGGTAATTAATTTGATCTTATTGAGGACTATTCTATTTCCGACAAGGGCATCCTTGTCATATGGAAGGCCTTTTAATGTTAAGCCCTGCAGAAGATGTAATGCAACTTCAGAGACGTTGGCACACATCTTGGGATGGTGTCCCTATGTTAAGAATATGCGGATAAAAAGGCAATAGGATGGCAGAAGAATGAACTAAATTTGTTAGGAAGAATGGGTGGACAATTTTTATAGAGCCAAGGATCAAGGATAAGGTAGGGAAATTCTGGATCCCTGATCTAATTTTTAAGAAAGATCAGCAAATAGTTGTTGTAGATGTGACAATAAGGACGGACCTTCAAATTAACTCCTTGGAAGCAGCATGGGAAGAGAAGACAAGTAAATACCAACATTTAAAGGCTGAGATAATGGACCTCACAGGAAGAGGAAACATATCCTTCCATGGTTTTGTAATGGGTGCCCGAGGAAAATGGCTGGAAAAGAATAATGAGCTTATGAAAAGCCTCGGGATTTTGAAATTTAAATCTTTCTCCCAGAACATTACTACCCTTGTTTTATCTCTGACCCTGGAACTGCTGCGGATTTTTATGGACTCATAAGTTCTCCTTAAGACATAATTTAATAATTTTTTTAGAAATCATTTTAACCATAGAATTTTAAGTAGTGTTTGTTGTTTTAATTAATTTTAGGTATTTTAATTTTTAATCTTTTAAAATGTTTTAGTAATTAAGTTTGGTAGATTTTAGCTCACATAAATAATTGGTGGTGGGTAATAGGTGTAATAAATAAAGTGCACGCTCAACACAACAGGTGATGAGTGGTAAACACTGTTTAATGGTTGATTAACCCAGCTCATCCCTCCCCTTGCTGAGTCCTGATTCAACATTGTATTTTGTCGTTTCCGTTAACATCATCCGGCTGTGGTTTCGCTGGATAGGGGTATTCATGCGTCGACGAGCAACGTAAAAACTCGAAAAGGACACAATCCATCGTGTATGGGGAGCGCATCAAAAAGGTTGAGTTGAACCTCCACGTGGTTCCCCTGGTAATGGCCTGGAAGAGGAGGCTCAACGGAGAGGGCGATTTTAACTGTTTGGGGTTTTAGCCTGGTTTTAAACTGATGGTTTTACCTTGACCCTTGGGTTGGTTTTACCTAGGTTTTAACCTGTGCTGGACTTTCTGGCAGTTTTATTGTCTTTTACCGTTGATAAAGCGTTACTCAGACCAGGCCGGCTAATACAATTCAGAGAAAAGATACGAGACGGCTGGTGACCTTTCGGTCAAATTTAAAATCCAAATTTGGTAGTGGCGATTATGGCCAATATTGAAAATTCCGGTTGAGTGGGAAACCGGGAAAATAACCGCCTGCACGGTTGTTATTGGCGGCTCCATGCGCTAAATGTATGAGCCAAAAACGGACTAGACAGTCCGTCTCAACACAGATGGATGAGACTGTAGTTATTACTCCGGCTCGGCTGTCCTTGGGCAGGCACAAGGCAGTCGGTAATTACGCTCAGAGTAATTCGGATTTAATTTGAGTTAGAGGACTGAAAGAGATGGCCCCTCTTCAGTCCAGTCCTTTTAAATCAAATTTTAATGGGCCCTTTAATTTTAGTCAGGTTGGAGAGATAGAGCACAGAGAGGAGAGAGATGAAGGAGAAATTATTCACCCAATAACTAGGGAGGCTGATAAAATGGAAGTAGTTATAAATTATCCAATTGATAATTTTAGCTGCGAGTATTGTAAAAATGTGTATAACACTACGGGATTACTTAGGAAGCATTTAAAAATATGTAAGGGGATTAAATCAGTTAGAATAAAATGTAGCAAATGTGAATGGGAAGGAAACTATCAAGCGGTAGCCTGCCACTATTCAAAATGTAGTGTAACTCGAATAAAAGATATTAGTGGAGAGATAGCGAATGACAGTTTAATTAGTTGTGAGTTATGCCCGTTAAAGTTTAAGACATCTAGGGGACTAGGCCAGCATGAGAGGCATGCTCATCCCAGTTTAAGGAATGAAAAAAGGAAAAAAGGTAAAACAGAAAGTAAAGAAAAGGTTATGAATGGGGAGAAAAGTAAAAAAGGGGTCTGGTCCCAGGAAGAAATTGTTAAATTGCAATTGCTAGAGTCTGAATTCAAGGGATGTAAAAACATAAATAAACTTATCACGGAAAGGTTAAATACTAAAACAGCCAAACAGATCTAGGATAAAAGGAGGTTATTGATTAAAAAACATGGTAACCGCGAGGAGGAAACGGGTATAGACCAGAAGGTGATACTAAATGATGTTAGTATGAATGAGGAAAATGATAACGAGGAGACAGGAGGAGAGAGGGTAGTTGAGGAAGGAAGGTCCCTCGATGGGGAGAGGCAAGAGGATGAGATTAATGGAGATAGAATGGATTATAGGGATGAGTCTTTAGAAGATTTAATTAAAATTATGGAAGAGGGACTAGGAAAGACAAAAAGTATTACCAAGGTGTATGACGAGATTATGGATAAAGTAATTAGGAAGATAGGAAAAGGAAACGAAGATAAGAATTTTAAGAAAAAGAGTAAGAAGGTTGGAGTGAAATTAAAGAGTGGCAGGCAAGGAAAGAGAGAGAGAGAGAGAGAGAGAGAAAGAGAATAACGCGAAAAGAAGATAATAGTAGAAAGAAAGGAAAATTGAAAGAAGTACAAACTATGTATAATAAGAACAGGTAGTCACTAGCGAGGACCCGAATGGGGGAACCATCTAATAATGGATGTCCCCTTAATAAAGAAGACCTGGAAGAACATTATAAAATAAGACTATCAAAGGTAAATGATAAATGTAACTTGAGGGGATTCGTTAAATACGCTAAAGGGACTGAGGATTCTGTAGAGGGGGTCCTGTTGGGTCCAGTGACGGTGGACGACGTCAATCAGGCCATTAAGGCGATGGACGTCGACACCGCCGCCGGACCTGACAGGATAACCTTAAAAGAGATAATTAAGATTTTTAATAGAGACAAGATTTTGCTACCCCGGCTATATACTTTGTGGATCAAAAATGGTAATATCCCAGATCAGTTGAAGTTGAGTAGAACGGTGTTAATTCCTAAAGTAAATGATAAAGAGAAACTTAAAGACATTAACAATTGGAGACCCATAACAATAGGGCCGATTATATTAAGATTGTTTACAAAAATTATGGCGGCTAGATTAAATAGAACAATTAACCTTAATAAGAGACAAAAAGGTTGTATGACCGGCGTTGCCGGGTGTGAGGAAAATATTAAAATTTGAGAGAATATCATCAAAGGAGCTAAGAAGAAGAAGAAGGACTTAGCGGTGGTCTTTGTAGACCTGGCTAAGGCCTTTGACACCGTTGGTCATAAACTAATTTTAACAGCCCTTAAGAGACTCCATTTACCGTTTTTATTTATTAAATTAATAACTAGCTTATATGAGAATGATGTAATGCAGATTGAAGGTTTTAAATGTAAGACGGAAAAAATTAGGATTTTAAGAGGTGTTAAGCAAGGTGATGCATTATCACCCATTTTGTTTAATATAGTGATGGATCCCCTCATTGCTACTATCGAAGATAGAAAAAAAGGAATATTCTTAGGTGTAGATGGTAGGAGTTGTCATTGTGCTACATTGGCTTTCGCAGACGACATTGCGTTAGTCAGCGATTCATATGAGAGAACGAAGTATAATTTAAAATTGGTAGAGAAATTCTGCGTGAATACGGGAATGGAGATTAATGTTAGGAAGACTAAAGGGTTTTATCTTACCGTCAAAAACAAAACAATTATTTTTAATGATAAAGACAATTGGAAATTTAATGAGGGATCTATTCAATTTATTGAACCGGGTCAGACAGATAAGTACTTAGGGGCAAAGATAGACCCGTGGGTTGGTATAGCCCAAGCGGACTGGGAGGTTAAATTAGAAGGCTGGATAAATAACTTAAAGATATCACTCCTAAAACCAACACAGAAATTAGAAATTTTAAAACCTATTTTATTCCCAGGTTATACTATTACGTAATTTTATCAGAATCCTCTGAATTATTTAAACAAATAAGACAATATAATTAAAAACGCGATCCAGGAAATACTACATCTTCCGCAATCCATCACGGATGGCATTTTATATGCCAAAAATCGTGATGGAGGCTTGGCAATAACCAGGTTGGCTACCTTTATTCCAATATCGATCATGAGGAAGTATGGGACTCTCCATAAATCCCAGGACGAAATTGTGCATGCCTCGTTTCAGTTCGAGGGCGAAAGTATTATGGAGAGAATGAAGAAATTAAGTAAATTAAAGTCTTTGGAATTGGTGCGGAATCCAAATGGCAAGAGGCAATTGGCAGAAGTTAATACTATCAACGAAGAAAGTGATGAGGAAATTGATGAATTCAGCAATACTAATTATGCGAATTGGAGATCCACGGAAATTGATAAATGGTTGGCTCTCCCCTGCCAGGGAGCAGGTGTTCACTACTTCAAAAACGATAGTATATCGAATCATTGGCTTAAAAAGATTCAATTTATGAAATCCTCAAAAGTAATTAACTCGATTTTATTAAGGACCAATCTGTTTCCGAGAAGAGCGTCCTTGTCGTATGGAAGACCGTTTAACATCAAAGCCTGCAGAAGATGTAATGTAACCTCGGAAACTCTGGCACACATCTATGGATGGTGCCCCTTTGTTAAGAACATGCGTATTAAAAAGGCATAATAGAGTGGCAGAGGAGCTTACTAAATTCGTTAGGAAGAACGGGTGGACAATTTTCGTCGAACCTAGAATCAAGGATACGGAAGGGAAACTTTGGATCCCTGACTTAATATTTAAAAAGGTTCATCGAATAATAGTAGCAGATGTAACGATTAGGTCAGACCTTCAAATCAACTCCTTAGAAGCAGCTTGGGAGGAGAAAGTAAACAAATATAAACATCTAAAGGAAGAGATTATGCACCTTACAGGAAGAGGAAACATATCCTTCCACGGTTTCGTGTTGGGCTCCCGAGGGAAATGGTTGGAGAAGAATGGAGAGCTTATGAACGACCTCGGGATTTTGAAATTTAAATCTTTAAATCTTAAATCAGAATATCACGAACCTGGTTTTATCATTAACCCTTGAGCTGCTAAGAATTTTTATGGACTCTTAATTTCCTCCAGACAACACAAGTTAATAACTTTTTAGATATCTTTTTATTGATTTTTAGATAGTTTTAACTATTTTAATTAATTTTAGATTTTAGAATTTTAGTAAATAAAGTTTGTATTTTAATCTCACGTTTAAATGGTGGTGGGTAATATCGGTGATAAAATTAAAATTCCACGCTCAACACAGCAGGTGATGAGTGGTAAACTCTATTGAAAGGTTGAATAACCCAGCTCATCCCTGCCCTTGATGAATTCTGTCTTTCCATCTTTTTTTTATTGTACCATTCCCTTAAGATAATCCGGCTGTGGTTACGTGTCGACGAGCGACAGAAAAACTCGAAACAGACACAATCCATCATGCATGGGGAGTGCAACTAAATTTTCTCGATCAACTATGTGATGATCGAGAAAATACGTAAAAACAGATCTAAAAGGTTACTACACAGGCACCGGTCGGAGACCAACAACCTTAAAATACTGTAATCACACCCCCCGACAGTTACTACAGTGACTACAGTTGTTGTTTAAGGTTGTTGGTCTCCAACCGGTGCCTGTGTAGTCACCTTTGTACTCGTTTCTACGTATTTTTATCGATCACAAAGTAAGGTTGAACTTCCACGTGGTTCCCCCTGGTAACGGCCTGTATGAGGAAGCTCTTGACGGGAAGGCGATTTTAGATTGTTTTGTGGCGTTTTAGTCTGGTCTTATCAGTGTTTTTACCATTGATTTTATCTTTGGTCTGAACTCGATTTTACCAGTGCTATACGCCACGGGCGGTGTTTTATTGTTTTACCCGCCGTTTGAGCATTACTCAGACCAGGCCGGTTAAAACGACCTCTAGAAAAGATACGAGACGGCTGGTGACCATTCAGTCTGTGTGAAACCAAATGTGGCAGAGGCAATTATGGCCGATTTCAAAGTATCCGGTTGGTTGGGAGACCGGGAAAATAACGGCCCCGCACGGTTGCTTTCGGCGGCTCAGCGTGCTAAATGTATGAGCCAAAAACGGACGGGGCAATCCATCTCGATTCAAACTCAGACGGAAGAGACTTTAAGAATTATTCCGGTAAGGCTGTCCTCGGGCAGGCATGAGGGAGCTGTTAACATGGTCCAGAATAATCAAGACATAATTCGAAGAGAAAGGCTGGTACAGAAGGTCCCTCTACAGCCATGTCCATTTAACAGCCGGACGATTTTTAATTCGAATTTTAAAGGGCCATTTGTTTTTAGTGGAAGCGGAGTTTTAGAGAGCAATGAGGAGAGAGATGAAGAGAGGATTATTCACCCGTTAACTAAAGAAACTGAAACTAGAATTAATAGTTAATTACCCTATAGAAGATTTTAAATGTAGTTTTTGTAATAATATTTATAACACAACAGGGAGGTTTTGGAAACATGTAAAAATATGTAAAGGAATCAAATCGGTAAGGATTAGGTGTAATAAATGTAAATGGGAAGGAAGTTATCAGGCAGTAGCATGTCACTACCCTAAATGTACTAAGAGCAATAATATTAGTCTTGGTACTAGTAATAGCACTAGTAATGTAGAAGATGAAGTCGAAAAATCATACCAGTGTGAATTATGCCCGTTAAAATTTAAATCAGCCAGAGGATTGGGACAGCATGAAAGACATACACACCCCGTCTTGAGGAATGAAAAAAGGAAAAAAGGATAAGACAGAGGCTACGACTAGGATAGATAATAGGGAAGGTAACAAGAGGGGAGTATGGTCCAAAGAAAAGGTAGAGAGGTGCAACAACTAGAAATAGAGTTTGCTGGCTGTAGAAATATTAATAAAATTATTGCAGAGAAAATCGGTTCTAAAACCGCGAAACAAATCTCTGATAAAAGACGACTATTAAATAAGAAGAATAAAACTAGTGAGAAGAATTTAGAGTTAGTCCTTAATGTTAGTGATGACGATGAAATGGAGGCTAATGACCTGATATTAACTAGGATTGTGGAGGAGGAAAATTGGAGTGAACAAAAGGGCCAGGAGAACACTAACGTTATGGAAGGTCCAGGTCATAGTGATGGGACAATAACAGATTTGATGAAAATAATTGAAGAAGACTTGGATAAGAGTAAAACGGGTAGTAAGGAACATGAGAAAATTATGGGTATGATATTAGATAAATTAGGAAAGAAAAAAAAAGAGGAAGGTACAAGTAACAAGACATCTCATAGTAAACGAGTACGTTTTAAGCAAAGGGATAGTGGACGAAGGAAGACTAAGAATGAGAATAATGCGAAGAAAATGTACAGTAGAAAAAAGGAGAATTTAAAGAAACACAAGTCCTTTATAAAACTAAAAGACAATATTTAGCAAGAACCTTAATGGGGGCCCCAGTTAAGAGCGAATGTCCCCTGAGTAAGGAAGAATTGGAAGAATATTTTAGGAAGAGATTAACAAATTTAAACGAGAAGAATAATTTAAGAGGTTTTGTTAAATATAAAAGTCAAGGAGAGGGATCCTTAGTTGGTGCTCTGACCGGTCCTGTAACGGTGGAAGACGTTGATCGTGCCGTAAAGGCGATGGATGTGAAAACCGCTGCAGGACCGGATAGGGTAACGCTGAGGGATATAATTAAAATATTTAATAAGGACAATTTACTACTGCCGAGACTATACACCATTTGGATTAAAACCGGTAAAATTCCAGATCAATTAAAAATTAGTAGAACGGTTCTGATCCCTAAAGTGAGCAATGAAGAAGAATTAAAAGATATAAGTAATTGGAGGCCGATTACGATAGGTCCAATTTTGCTCAGGATTTTTACTAAAATCGTAGCGAATAGGTTAAGTAAAGTCGCAAATCTTAATAAAAGGCAAAAAGGTTTTATGACTGGTGTTGCAGGATGTGAAGAGAATATAAAAATCCTCGAAAACATCATGAACGGGGCTAAAAAGAATAAAAGGAATCTAGCAGTAGTCTTTATAGACTTAGCTAAAGCCTTTGATACAGTAGGTCATAAACTTATTATTACAGCGTTGAAGAGACTCCAGCTCCCGTCAATATTTATTAAATTAATTACAAATCTATATGAAAATAACTTTACTCAGGTGGAAGGTTTTAAGTGTAAAACCAGAAACATTCAGATTTTAAGAGTAGTAAAACAAGGTGACGCATTGCCACAGATTTTGTTTAATATTGCGATGGACCCGTTAATTAGCACTATCGAGGAAAAGCAATAGGGAATATTCCTAGGAGTGGATGGGAATAGTTGTCACTGCGCAACGTTAGCGTTTGCAGATGACATAGTTCTAATTAGCCAATCATATGAGGGTATGGTGTATAATTTAAAAGTGGTCGAGATGTTTTGCAATAATACGGGGATGGAAGTTAATATTAAGAAAACTAAAGGATTTTACGTCGCTTATAGGAATAAGACATTTATATTCAACGATAAAGTAAACTGGAAATTGAACGAAGGGGATATACAATTTATAGAACTGGGAACCACAGACAAATACTTGGGGTCTAAAATAGACCCATGGTTAGGGATTAGTAAACTTGACTGGGAAAACCAATTGGATGCATGGATAGGGAATTTAAAAAGATCCCTATTAAAACCGGTGCAAAAATTAGAACTTTTAAAAACATATTTTTTCCTCGGCTGCATTATTATTTAGTTTTATCAGAGGTTTCTTTTAATTATCTTAACAAATTAGAAAATATTATTAAAAGTGCGGCGAAGGAGATTTTACACCTTCCGCAATCCATCACGGATGGAGTGCTTTCTGCAAAATCCCGTGATGGTGGCCTGGCACTAAATCGATTGTCAACTTTCATTCCGATCTCGATTATGCGGAAATATGGAACGCTACAGAAATCCGAAGATGAGGTATTGCATGCCTCTTTTCGGTTTGAAGGTCATAGCGTAGCAGAGAGAATGTATAAACAGAGTAAGTTAAAGGTTATGGAAAATATCTGGAATCCCAATATTAATCGAGGATCTGATGAAGTGGATACTATCATTGAAAATAGTGAAGACGGGTTGGAAGAATTTGCTAATACCAACTATGCAAATTGGAGAATAATAGAACTACAGAGATGGATGGCCCTCCCTTGTCAAGGGGCAGGGATCCATTACTATAAAAATGATAGTATATCCAACAATTGGAGGAGTAAGACACAATTTTTGAAGACGTCCAAAGTGATTAATTCCATCTTGTTACGAACGAATTTATTTCCAACGCGGGCGTCATTATCATATGGCTGGCCATTTAATGTAAAAAATTGCAGAAGATGTAATGATGTCTCGGAAACAGTTGCGCATATTTCTGGATGGTGTCCATATGTGAAGAACATGAGAGTCAAGAGACACAATAGGATAGCAGAGGAGTTGGTTAAATTTGTTAAGAAAAACGGGTGGACTATACATGTGGAGCCACGAATTAAAGACGCGTCTGGGAAACTCTGGATATCAGACCTAATCTTGAAGAAGGAACAGCAGATCGTGGTGGTAGATGTACCTGTAAGATCAGATCTTCAAATAAATTCTCTCGAATCAGCTTGGGAGGAAAAGATAAAGAAATATAAACATTTGGATAAAGAGATAATGGACCTCACTGGTAGAGGAAAAATATCTTTTTACGGGTTTGTGATGGGAGCCCGAGGGAAGTGGTACGAGAAGAATTCGGAATTGATGACAGCCCTCGGGATTGCAAGATTTAAATCATTTGCACGGAACATCACAAGCCTAACTTTATCTTTGACCCTCGAGCTTTTACGGATTTTTATGGACTCGTAACAGGTCCGATCGACGTATTTCTTTTTTTAAAATAGTATTGATTTAAATTTTCTTTTAGTTGTTTTAATAATGTTTTAATAATTTTAGTAGTATTTTAAATAGTTTGATTTTAATTTAGATTTAAATTTTTAAATTTTAGTAATAAAGTTGTATTGTTTTAGATCACTTAGGTTAATTGCTGGTGGGTAATGTTAGGTGTTAATAATTAAAGTGCACACTACACACAACAGGGGACGAGTGGTAATTCTGTCTATTGGTTGATAACTTCAGCTCATTCCGCACCTCGCTGAAATTCTGCTTCACAATGTCATTTTAATTTTTTTTTTACAGTCCCCTTTTACATCTTCTGGCTGTGGTTTCGCTGGATAGGGGTATTTTACTCATCGACGTGCGACGTTAAAATCTCGAAGTGGAAACGTGCATGGTGAGTGCAACAAATAGTTGTACTTTGTCGATCACAAAGTAAGGTCGAACCTCCTCGTGGTTCCCCCTGGTAACGGCCTGGAAGAGGAAGCTTAAACGGGAGGACAGTTTTATCTGTTGGAGGGTTTTGGTCTGGTTTTTACTGATGGTTTTACCTTGCCTTATGGCTGGTTTTACCTTGGTTTTAACCTGTAGTTTGCTTTTCTGACAGTTTCATTGTTTTATCCCGTTGTTAAAGCATTAATCTGATCAGGCCGGCTAATACGACCTAACAGAAAAGATACGAGACGGCTGAAATTCAATTTTGGTGGAGGCGATTATGGCTAACACTGAAAATTCCAGTTGGGTGGGAAATCAGGAGAATAACCGCCCCGGACGGTTGTTATTGGTGGCACCTTGTGCCAAGTGTACTAGTCAAACATGGACTAGACAGTCTGTCTCAACTCAGACAGATGAGACCATAATTATTACTCCGGCTAGGCTATCCTTGGGCAGGCACAAGGAAGCCGTTAAAAATGTCCAGAGTAACTTGGACAGAATTCGAACGGAGGGCTTGATAGAGAAGGCCCCTCTACAGCCCAGTTTATTTAACAGCCGGACCTATTTTAATTCGAATTTTAAAGAGCCCACTGATTTTAGTCGTAATGGAGAATCGGAGCATAGTGAAGAGAGGAATGAAGGTACAGTTATTCACCCAGTAATTAGGGAGACTGAAAATTTAGAATTAATAATTAGTTATCCCATTGATAATTTTAGTTGTAACTATTGTAAAAATATTTATAATACGACCGGGTTATTTAGGAAATATTTAAAAGTGTGTCGGGGGATTAAATCGATTAGAGTGAGATGTAGTAAGTGTGGATGGGAAGGGAGCTCCCAAGCGGTAGCCTGCCACTATTCTAAGTGAAGTCTAACTAATAATAAGGAGGTTGATGAAGAGGTAGAGAGAGTGATAAAGTAAATTGTTGTGAACCACGCCCATTAAAATTTAAGATGGTCAGGGGGTTGAGCCAGCATGAGAGGCATGAACATCCCAATTTGAGGAATGAAAAAAGGAAAAAAAGGAAAATAGAGACCAAGGAAAAGGTGGTAAATAGTGAGAAAAGTAAGAAAGGGGTATGGTCTGAGGAAGAAATTGCAAAATTACAGTTATTAGATTTGGAATTAAGGGGATGTAAAAATATTAATAAGCTCATCGCGGAAAAAATAGAAACTAAAACAGCGAAACAGATTTCAGGTAAGAGAAGGTTATTGAATAAAAAGAATAGAAACCGCGATGAGGATATGGACCTGGATCAGGAATTAATACTTAATAATACGAGTGTGAATGAGGAAATAGATAATTAGGAGGTAGAAGTGGAAAGGATATGTGATGGGGGAAGGCCTCTTGATAGTGATCATCAAGAGGGTCAGGGTAGGATAGATAATTTGGACCACAGTGATAAATCACTGGAGGATTTAATTAAAATAATGGAAGATGAAATAGGTAGGAATAAAGGTAGCTTTAAGAAATATGAAGAGATTATCGATAGAATAATGGTGAAAATAGGAAAGGATAAAGAAGGTATAACATCTAAGAAAAGGATCAAAGAAGTAGGAGTAAAATTAAAGGATAGTGGGCGAAGATAGAGAGGAAAAGAGAATAATGCTCAAAGAAGGTACAGTAGGAAAAAAGGAAAGTTCAAGGAAATGCAAGTCCTGTATAAAAAGAATAGGCAACTTTTGGCGAGAACCCTAATGGGGGCTCCATCTAAATGTAAATGTCCCCTTAGTAAAGAAGATTTAGAAGAATATTATAAAGTAAGACTTTCTAAGGTAAATGAGAAAAATAATTTAAGAGGATTTGCTAAATATGAAAAGAGAGTTGAGGAATCTGATGATGTTGTCCTGCTGGGTCCGGTGACGATAGATGACGTCAATCAGGCTATTAAGGCGATGGACGTCGATACCACTGCTGGGCCGGACAGGATGACATTAAAAGAAATAATTAAGATATTTAATAAAGATCAAACATGGCTACCTAGACTCTATACGATTTGGATTAAAGCTGGTAAAATCCCAGATGAGATGAAATGGAGTCGGACCGTATTAATCCCCAAAAGTAAATGAGGAGGAGGAATTAAAAAGATATAAATAACTGGAGGCCAATAACGATTGGACCAATTATGCTGAGGTTATTTACTAAAATAATGGCGGGTAGGGTAAACAAAGTTATAAATCTTAATAAAAGACAAAAGGGTTTTATGACCGGCGTACAGGGATGAAGCAAATATAAAAATTTTAGAAAATATTATCAAAGGATCTAAAAAGAAAAGGAAAGATTCAGCAGTGGTCTTTATAGACCTCACCAAGGCATTCGATACGGTAGGTCATAAATTAATTTTAACAGCTCTTAGGAGACTCCAACTCCTGGTATTATTTATTAAATTAATAGCAAATTTATACGAGAATAATTTTACACAGATCAAGGGTTTTAAATTGTAGAACGGAAAGAATTAAAATTTTAAGAGGTGTCAAGCAAGGGGATGCTTTGTCACCAATTCTTTTTAATATAGTGATAGATCCTCTTATCGCAACCATCGAAGAAAGGAAAAAAGGAATAGTTCTAGGATCAGATGGGAAAAGCTATCACTGCGCTACTTGAGCATTTGCAGATGACATCGCATTAGTTAGCGAATCATATGAGGGAATGAGATACAATTTAAAACTAGTAGAAAGATTCTACACTAATACGGGAATGGAGATAAATGTTAAGACAAAAGGGTTTTATTTTACTGTTAAAAATAAAACAATTATTTATAATGACACGGCTAATTGGAAATTCAATGACGGAAATATTCAATTTATAGAACCAGGTCAAACAGATAAGTATTTAGGTGCTAAAATAGACCCATGGATTGGCATTAGCCAATCAGACTGGGAAGGTCAGTTAGAAAATTAGATTAGTAACTTAAAAATATCACCCCTAAAACCTTTACAAAAATTAGAGCTTTTAAAAACCTATTTTATACCTAGCTTGTATTATTATTTAATCTTATCAGAATCTTCAATTAACTATCTTAACAAATTAGATAACATAATTAAAAATGCTGCAAAAGAAATATTACACCTTCCGGAGTCGATCACGGATGGCATATTATATGCTAGATATCGTGACGGAGGCCTTGCTTTAAATAGATTGGCGACCTTCACCCCAATTTCGATCATGAGAAAATTCAGGACGCTCCACAGATCCTCAGATGAAATTTTGCATGCCTCATTTCATTTTGAGGGTCAAAGTGTAGCGGAGAAGATGCGTAAATTGAGCAAATTAAAGAAGTTGGAATTGATTTGGAACCCGAATATTAATCAACAAGTGGGAGAAAATGGTACTATCGGGGAAGACAGTGATGGGGAGTTGGAAGAGTTTAGCAACACCAATTATGGGAACTGGAGATCAACGGAAATTGATAGATGGATAGCCCTCCCATGTCAAGGAGCTGGCGCTCATTACCATAAAAACGATAGTATTTCGAATAATTGAAGGTCCAATTTATGAAGACATCTAAAGTAATTAATTCAATTTTATTGAGGATTAATCTATTTCCGACAAGGCCATCCTTGTCATATGGAAGGCCTTTTAATGTTAAATCCTGCAGAAGATGTAATGCAACTTCAGAGACGTTGGCACACATCTTGGGATGGTGTCCCTATGTTAAGAATATGTGAATAAAAAGACACAATAGGGTGGCAGAAGAGTTAACTAAATTTGTTAGGAAGAATGGGTGGACAATTTTTATAGAGCCAAGGATCAAGGATAAGGTAGGGAAATTCTGGATCCCTGATCTAGTTTTTTAGAAAGATCAGCAAATAGTTGTAGTAGATGTAACAATAAGGACGGACCTTTAAATTAACTCCTTTGAAGCAGCATGCGAAGAGAAGACAAGTAAATATAAACATCTAAAGGATGAGATAATGGACCTCACGGGAGAGGAAACGTATCCTTCCATGGTTTTTTGATAGGTGCCAGAGGGAAATGGCTGGAAAATTTGATGAGCTCATAAAAAGCCTCGGGATCCCGAAATTTAAATCTTTCACTCAGAACATCACAACCCTTGTTTTGTCTCTGACCCTTGAACTGCTGTGAATTTCTATGGACTCATAAGTTCTCCTTACGACATAATTTAATAACTTTTTAGAAATTTTTAACTGTAGAATTTTAAATAGTATTTGTTGTTTTAATTAATTTTAGATATTTTAATTTTTAAAATCTTTTAAAAATGTTTTTAGTAATAAAGTTTGGTAGATTTTAGTTCACATAAATAATGGGTGGTGGGTAATAGGTGAAATAAATAAAGTGCATGCTCAACAGGTGATGAGTGGTAAACACTGTTTAATGGTTGATTAACCCAGCTCATCCCTCCCCTTACTGAGTTCTGATTCAACATTGTATTTTGTCATTTCCCTTAAGATCATCTGGCTGTGGTTTCGCTGGATAGGGGTATTCAAGCGTTGATGACTGACGTTAAAACTCGAAAAGGACACAATCCATCGCGTATGGGGAGTGCACCAAGTACTGCTGAGAGTGTTTTTGGGAAGCAAAAAAAGTGTGTAAATCCAGGATGAACCTGCAATGTAGTTGGGGTAAGAGTCATGGCTTAAAGTATTCCTACATAAAGACTCATTCTAAGAGAATAATTGAATCAAGAAAAAGGTTCGGTAAACTCGCGTGTATTTGAGCAAAACTCAAGGGAAAGGATTGCCTTCTCCAGAGTTCTTAAGAGACAGTGAGTTTAAGGGTGATTTTAGACTTGGAGCCACCATTAGTTGAGTTGGACTCGCCAAAGACGTACCGAGTACGTGGTTTCTTGGTTTACGAAAACTAAGGCATTGCGGCAGATGCGCGAAATGCGAGAGGGGACCTCCGGAGGTAAAAGCAAGTCAAAGGGAAGAAAAAACGGTACCACGAGAGCGAGCGAGCCGAACACTTTTCCAGTAACGCTGAAAATGGGCTCCTGCAAGATCAAACAAAAGGAGAGTCCACACTGGACTTGGAATGGCCAACCAAAATTACAATACATGCTAAATAATTACAGCCCAGAGTCTGTAAAGCAGTTAGTATTGTGAATTAAGGAATGTGGTTTTCCAGAGGGAGGAACTTTTAGTAAAAGGCAGTTGGAAATATTGAGGTCGAGGTTGGAGAGAGAGGAGGAGAAAAGGAAGGGAAAAATGGAACCAGTGAATTGGAGCGCTTAGAACATGTGGAAGGCTAAGGCTGATATCAGGGAAAGGAAATCTCAAGTCAAAGATAGATCAAATACACGTGCAAACACCAGCACACATGCAGACGCACGTGGAAAACAACCTAATGAAGTTGTGCAGTGCCTTAAATCTGTTTCAGATCCTGACCTTGATGACTGCCCTCCAAGACCTACAACCCCCTCTATGAGATCTACCTGGCGAAGGTCCCAAGTCAGCGGCTGTCGCCTCAGGGTCTGCTGGATCAATGATAGCACGTCATACCCGCAACCAATTGAAGCAAGAAGCCCAAAAGAAGGACAGCCACTCCAAGACGGAAAGGCATCCAGGGTCTGTCCACGATCATCCCCTGACAGATGACGAGTCAGAGGGTACTGGTGTACGATCGTCTAACCAGGTAGTTCTGCAATCCCCAATGGTTGAAGTCACAGGCCCAGAAGAGTATCCAGTATTGGTCCACCAGCCATGATGCATGAAGGATCTGGAAAGTGCCTATGGGCAGTTGCCTGACCCACGCAAGGTTGGAGGTAATAAGTTCACTGAAGAAGTGGCAAAGTTCTGTACTGAGTTCCGTCCCACATCGCATTAGATGAGACATCTCCTGGGATGAAAACAGGGTGCCGACGTCACCAAAATAAAGTATAAATGGCCAGCCGTAAATGTCCCTGCTGGAGTAGCCGACCCACAAGCGGACGAGAACGGAGACTTTGATGCTTTTGTGGCAGCCGCCCGTAGGGAGGCATTCCCAGTGCAAATGGACATGACCAAAAGTGCAATGTGTAAACAACAAGGTGAGATGCCGTATGAGGCACACCTGAGAAACAGCTTCTTCAATGAAATGAAGGACAATATAGCGGTAAAGGTAAAAGACACATGTATTACCTGGGACATGGGAAAGCTGAATTTGATAGAACAACACGCGATACATGCTGAAAAATTGCTTACGCAAGAGAAGGATAAGTGGAAACTAAAACAGCAAGCACATAAAGCTCAGCTTACTATGATGCAAATGGTCGCCCAGCCATTGGAGGGAGGTCGCGGAAGAGGAAGAGGTGCGGGCAGAGGTAGATCTGGCAGGTGCTTAGTTTGCAGAGCAATGGACCACTGGACGAGACAGTGCCCACACAGACACCCTCAATCGGCCCTGGAGGCTGAGCGATAGGATGACTGACAGGGGAAAGCTGAGGTGGAGGTGGACAGCCCACGAGGTACAGGTAAGCCTCTTTCCTTTATGCTTGGCAATAAAAACTCACTTATACTAATCTCTTCTACAAACCTTACAGGCACTGAGCCATGTCCCACCTCTATATCAAGCACTGAGATTGTGAAGTGTGGACAGTCTGTTCAACATCACAACGATGCGTAATAGTCGATGTCTACCTCTATGTTATATGGGGAAGGTATATCTGGTACCTTTTAAGTAGATACAGGGGCAACATACTCAGTCCCTAAATTAAGCCAGTTTAGACAATCGACACGAATAAAGATGAGTGAAAGGTTCCTGACCACAATGAGTGCATCAGGAGTCATGATGCGGGAGAGATTTTCTACACCCCTATTGTGCGAAACTAGTAACGGGAAACATTCCAATTCTCCTTCCTGTTATCGGAATTTTGTCCTTTAAATCTGATGGGTTGGGATCTCATAGCGAGACTGGGGTTGGATTTGCGCAGTACCCATACAGGCTTGCAGGTAATTCAAAAGGGAAGATTTATCTGTGCAGGCTGTAAAATATGACCCACGACCCCTGATGTATGTCTATGGGTGGTGATTAAGCCAGACAGTGATAAGTTCAGTGAGCAATTCACTCGCCCTGGATGCAAGCAACTATGTTAATCTAATTAACAGCGATTTTCTTGCTGGAGATATGCTGCACTGCACAGCACACATTCACCGTGACGGTCCTGACAAACCATATGAGAAAGATTGGTTAAACCAGATCAGTTGGTATTGCGCGAATTTCATTGGAATGATTACAGATGTGCAGTCAGTGTGAACTTATCTCCGGTATCTGTAACAGCAAGCAGACCCTAAGTTTTTGATGTGAAAGGCTCTTTTCCTCATGTGTCACTGGTGGCAGAATTTGTGACCATGGGTGCTAAAGGCACAAAGAATGAAAGGTTGGGTCTTCAGAGACTATGTGGGTATCTGGTTCAATGCAGATATGCGGACACAGAGGAAGAAACTAAGTTGGCTAACTCAGGCAAATGGGGCAGTCCAAGTAACCCCCGCTAGCCCTGAAGAGCCTAGGAGGGTAGCCTGGCGTTTCCTGAAGATAGAAGGCTCAGACCCAAGATTAGAAACGGTCCCTACGGAGTTGTGGGCAAAAGGCAAGCATGATGTGGGGCTCATACGAGGCTGTGAACCCACACAAATAACCCTGAAGTCTGAGTATCGTCCTTACAGAGCACAACACCCGTTAAAACCAGAGGCTATAGGAGGAATTACTTCAGTCTTTGAATCCCTCCTCAAAGCTGGGGTGATAATCCCCTGTGAGAACTCACTGGTGAGAACCCCCATTTTTAAGGTCAAAAAGACAAACATTCCCAGTGAAACGAAGGAATGGAGGTTTGTTCAAGACCAGCAGGCAGTCAATAATGCCGTTGTCCCACACACCCCAAATGTTGCCAACCCCTATACTATATTAGCTCAAATTCCACCGGACAGTAAATGGTTCTCTGTGGGTTTAGCAAATGCCTTTAGTGTACCGGTACACCCAGATAGTCAATTCTGATTCGCTTTTTCATTCAAAGGGAAATCATATACAGTAACCTTGACAAAGTGAAGGTAAGTCCCCCACCATATATAACAAGGCTGTACATAGGAGTCTGGAGACTCTTTTTCTAACCCAAGGGTTAGTGCTCCTGCTGTATGTAGATGATTGCTCAATAGCGGCAACAACAAAAGGAACAATGTGAGAAGGATAACCTGGTGTTGCTTCGCCATCTAGCGGGGAAGGGGACAAAGCCAGTCTCACAAAGCTACAATTTGTGCAACAACAGGTAAAGTTCTTAGGTCACTTAATATCTGGACAAGGGAAGGCCATTGGTCAAGGCAGAGTTCAAGCAATCCAGCAAATTCCAAAGCCTCACACAAAGAAACAATTGCTGTCATTTTTGGGCATATGCTCCCACTGTAGAATGTTTATCCACATTACGCAAACCTTGAAGCGCCCCTAAGTGACATAGCCCATGGCAAAGGAATGCAGAACCAGAGTCCGTTGCAGTGGACCCCAGAGGCCAAAAATGCCTTTGTTGAATTGAAAAAGGAGCTCCAAACTACACCTACACTGGGGATTCTGAATCCAAACAAGCCTTTTGTACAAATGGGTAGATGAAAAGCGTGGCTGCATGACATCTCTGCTGTTACAGGATCATGGGGGACGATTGAGGCCGGTAGCATATTTTTCGGCTAAACTAGACCCCGTAGCGGCAGAATTGCCTAAACGTCTGCAAGCCGTGGCTGCGGCTGAAAAGGCTGTTGTTGCATCCAGGGATATAGTCGGCTATGGAGAATTAACCCTTCTGGTCCGACGTGCGGTATCCTTACTGCTTTCCGAGCAAAAGACAGCACACGTGGCGGCAGCACGTTGGCTCAAATACAATAGTGTTATTGGAGATGCCTAACATTACAATTAAGCAATGTAATGTCCTTAGCCATGCTAGCATTCTCCCCACAGAAGGAGACGGAGACCCACATGATTGTGTCGCTGTAACTAATGAGATTTGCAGCTCTCGACCAGATTTGTAGGATTCACCACTTCAGAATCCAGATATGGAGTTTTTTGTGGACAGGTCAGCATTCAGGAGCAAGGACACAGGCCAGAATTGTGTTGGGTATGCTTTAGTGACTACCCATGATCACTCCCTTCTCATCTGTCAGCGCAAGCAGCAGAGCTGATGGCCTTGACTGAGGCCTGTAAATTGGCCGAGGGAAGGACAGTGAATATTTACACCGATAGCAGATATGCATTCGGGGTTGTACATGATTTTGGAACCCTGTGGAAACAAAGGGGTTTCTTAACCTCCACCGGAAAGCCCATCACACACAGTGGCCTGGTTTCTGACCTCCTGGAAGCGGTCCTATTGCCTAAATCAATCGCTGTGTCTAAATGTGAAGCCTATACAAAAAATAACGATTTTATTTCTCAAGGCAATGTGAGGGCAGACTCAGCAGCAAGAACGGCAGCCTAGCAGCCGCCAAGTGAGCAGACGGACATGTGTATGACAAAAATTTGTACCCCAACAGCAAACGTATGAGAGTTACAGTCACAGGCCACGCTGGAAGAAAACTGAGTGGTTGAAAGCAGGATGCAGTGTGAGGGAAGGAATATGGTGTGGCCCCAATGGTAAACCCTGTCCACCACAATCATTATTTCCATTCTATGCCAAAGGACCATGTGTCAAAAGGGAGGATGCATGACAGTATTTCGGCACACTGGTACATTAAGGGATTTACTCATTACTCCCAGGAGATATTGTGAACGATGTTTATCTGTGCTACTAATAATGTGGGAAGGGGAATACAGATGAGTCAGGCAGCACACCCCCAACCCCTTGAACATTTACAGATTGATTTTATTAAACTAATGCCCAAAGGGAAAGGTATTGTCTGGTAATAGTTGATATTTTTTTCCAAGTGGGTGGAAGTGTTCCCCACGTCTAAACAGGATGCCAGTGCAATAGCCAAGGCTTTGCTAACTGAGATAATTCCAAGATGGGGCATCCCTGAAAGGCTTAGGAGTGACAATGGGACACCATTTGTCAATAATGCTTTACAGCAGACCAGTGATTATTCGGGAATAAACATGAGACAACACTGCCTACCACCCAGCAAGCAGCGGGGCAGTGGAAAGAGAAAATGCTACCCTAAAAAATAAATTGACAAAATGCTGTGAGGAACTCGGGGTGACATGGACAAAGACACTTCCAATTGTGCTAGTGTATATGAGATCTGGGAGGAGAGGAAGAGCTAATCTTAGCCCGTTTGAGATTTCGTTTGGTAGACCACCCAACACAGGAATTGGCCCAAGACCCAAGATAAGACAGAGAGCAGGCCACTGTGAGGATCAGATGTTAAAACTCTCTGCACTTTTGTCTAAAATACAGAATCAAGTAAAAGCAGCACTACCCCAATCAGCAAAGGGGAAGCTGCACGATCTAGAACCTGGAGGCTGGATAGCGATGAAAGAATTCAGGAGGAAAAGTTGGAAGGCAAAGAAGTGGCTGGGGCCATTTCAAGTGCTCCTTACAACACAGACAGCTGTTAAGATCACTGAAAGAACCACATGGATACACGCCAGCCATTGCAAATGTGTAGCTGGACCTGAGGAGACATCGGACAGCACCGGAACCAAACGAGCATCTACAGGAAAACAACACACATGGACCAAATACTTAACTACAGATGCAATTATCATAAAATCTGCAAAAGAAGCTGCATTAGGACATTATTTGAATAAGCCATCACACACCGTAGCACAGAGGAACTACGAACAGAAGAGAAATACCTACACAGCACATTTGAGAAGAACGGGTACTCAATAAACCAGTCCACTTATTTCTCAATAACAAACCCAAACAACCAGACATGTGCCCATGTAAGTCATCTATCAACTGTAAGTAATCTATCAACAAAGGCATATCTGAAATGACTTCCAGACTACTCAGATCTCTTGGCAACATGGTAGCCCAGAAACCTACCAACACACTTAACAGCAGTGAATGAACTTAAAAGAACCCACACAAACAACCACCAAAACGAATGCCATTTACGAAATAGCATGCAAAGAATGTAACAAATATTACATCAGCCAAATAGGCAGAAAACTAGCCACCAGGATACATACATGAGCTACAAAAAGACATGACCCACTATCACTAGTTTCTCTACTTTCAGATGAAGGAGGACACTACTTTGACTGCGACAACACACCCATCCTCGGGCAAACCAAACCAACACACAAGCATTGCGCAAAGCATGGCATTCCAACCAGAACTCCATCAATATCGATTATGGACCCCATCTACCATCCTCTGGGGAAAAGAATTGGAAACGATATCATCCTAAGAAACCAAAACACAAATAGAAAGTAGGACATAACACCAACGCTTCAGCGGAGGCTTACTGATGATGTTATCAAGTATGGTGTCGAAACATCTGAAAATGAACCTTCTAGATCAGCGAACAAACTTACATCTAGAATGACACAAAGGCTGCCACGAGGTTGGAATCCTCTCCCAGAAATGACAGTTGATGGTGCCCTCACCAAGATGGCCGCCCGCGCGCTCCGCCCCAAGACAACATGCACCTGACCCTCACAAAGATGGCGGCCGGTTGCCCGGGCAAAACGAGAGCTCCTTCGCCGGTGAAGTAAACACTGGGCCTGTGGGGCTTCTATTTGAGGCCTCAGTCCTCCCCCTAGGAGTTTATAAACTCCCCAGTCTCCCTCCTCCCTCGGTTCCCAATCCTACCCTGTCTCACTGTGTCCTCTCCCCGGGGGCAGGAGCCAGGTCTTGGCGCTCGGGCCTGGCGACCTCCCCGGGATGTTTCTGAAACCTGGTCCTGTTCTGAAGGAGGATCACCGGGACCCGAAACCCGTCCTCACATTTCTCCCGACACGAGCTGCCGGACCTGCTGAGCTTTTCCAGCGGGTCCTGTTCTTGTTCCTTCAGCCACCGGCGCCATTCCTCTCCCACACTCAGTAACACTGTCTTTGTCCGGCCGAGGGACCTACACTGCACATGCGCCAAAGGGCGGGGTCCCTGCTTTGATGTCATCATTGGCTGTGGAGTCCTCTGACCAATCGGAGACAATAGGGGCGGGGCGATCATCTCATCAGCTTTTAAACTTTTCAGCCTGTTCAGAAATGTTATTCTAACCTCTGGAATGCTGAAACTTTGGGAAACTTTCAGATATAAACAAAAGGATATTAAGAAAGGAATAAAAATAGCTAAGGTAGATTTCACGTTTACAGAGGGTAGAAAGTGTAGAATCATTGAGTACAGCATTGAAGTAGTCGAGCCTGGAGGTGAGGAAGGGACCAAAGAGGGTTTCAGCAACAGCTACTTTGAGAATGGGACAGGCTCGAATCAGATGCCAGAGGTGGATACAGGTTGTCTTCGTGCTAGCACAGATCAGAAGCTCCTCTCAGCATCAAATGCAGCTAGTTGCGAACAGCCTGACTGAATCTCAGTAAGTTACAAGGGAGAGAGATGGAGGCTGTAGCTCAGGAATGAAAATTGGTGCAGAGACAGTAAACAGTGGCTTAATTCTTCCCAACGTTTATTTGTAATGGATCCATCAATATGAAGAGTCTCCAGAACCAGAATGGACTATTAAAGTATTGAAGGTTCAAATTGGTTTGGCCGGAAGGCCTTACTTCCACTCCTATGTCTTATGGTCTTATGGTTTCAGCTGGAGAGAAGGAACATGGTGAGGTTTAGCGAATCCACCTTCACCTTGTTAGAAATGGGGAAAAGTGTTGTTTTTGCACATATAGAAAAAGCATACCGAAAAGGGGTACAGCAAGAGAACTATTAACTCTGCAGGTATTTAGGGAAGAGTCTCTCTACTTTTCAGTGCATAATTGTGGATAATTAAGTACTAACTTTAATGTATATTTATTTTTAAAAATCCTTTTACCATAATGTTTAAAACAACAGTTTCAGCAAAAAAGCTAAGATTACTGAAACATATAAGCGAAGTATGAAAAAGTTACATTGTTAAGATGTATGTACAAGAATGGAATGTACCTATGGATAATGAAAGAAGCTACAAGGGGAACATCGAGATAAGAGTTTAGCCTTATGACAGCACATACAAGGGGGAAATTGCCAACTTGGAAAGAAAGGGGCAATGGGCGTGGAGCATAGATGGGTAGAGGCGAAATAGTAAGAGAGATTGGATAATTAGGAGTCTGGAGAGATGACCTCACTCAGCTCAAAGGGTATAACTGTACACTGACCTAAGTTCTAATTTGTGCTCATTTGCTTATGCAGTTGAAGCCCTTACTTGCAAGTTCGTAATAAATTGCCTTGTTTCCAGTTTTGGTGGTCTCATCTAAATTTTATTGAATTTTGTTTCTAACACATTTGGGGGCTTGTCCGGGATCCCAAGCTCCGGTTGCTTGGCATTCTTGGAGAAACGGAGAAGGTGCACCTCATTGATTTCGGCGATCTCTAGTTTCCCCTTGTTGCTGAGGCAGCTTTGGGCGAGCGTGATCCGGGCTGGGAGACCCTGGAAACAAGACGGGCAGACGTGGCGGGTTCGGTCAGGTGACTCTTGTGCACAAGTTCCGGGTAAGAAAGGTCTTAAAAGATTTATCTGGGCGACCTGGGTAGGCAGCAGTATTTGCTGCCATTTGAATATATCCAGGGAACCGGGGTGCTGGTGACTGGAATAGGCTAACCCAGTCAGCCAGGGTGGGTAGCAGTTGATACTGTTACCAGGCGGATGTATCCGGGTGGCTGGCAGCGGTAGTTGCTGCCAGTATGATATATCCGGGGATCTGGGGAACCGGGGATCTGGGGAACCGGGGTTGGTAGCGGTAGTTGCTGCCAGGTGGATACATCCGGGAGACCGGCAGCGGTATTTGCTGCCAGGTGGATGTGTCCACATATCCGGTGCTAGTTGGATATATCCGGGGATCCGGGGTTCTGGGCGACTGGGTTAGGCGAACCCGATCAACCAGGGTAGGTAGCAGTTGTCACAGTTGCCAGGTGGATATATCGGGGTATTGCCACGGGAAAAGGGCGCGCAAATTTGAGCAGGTAACTCTTGTGCACAGACCAAGGTAAGAAAAGGGACCTTTAAATATTGACTTGGTGGTTGGGGACGTACAAGAAGTATGGGATGTACGAGAAGTACGGGTCATTGGCAGCTCTTAAATTAAAGTGTTTAATGGGCTAAGATTAATCTGATGAGTAAGGTGTCTACCTGATTCGATCACCCAGCAGACCGGTTGTTAAGAGGGGAAATCCCCCACGCGAAGGTCAGTGGGTGTGGAAGAAGGTGACACTAGACCTCAGTAAGGTTAACTAAATTACATAAAGAAAGGGCCGATCATAGAAATGGGGAATAAAAATAGTGATTTAAGTTTAGAAGAGGACATAAGAGGGATGTCCGAGGACCACATCCCAACAGACAGTCCTTTAGGAAAAATGTTAAGAGATTGGAAGTACAATCCTCGGACACGAGGAAAGGATAAAAAACAAATGATAAAATGTCAATGAAAAACAGCCTTACAGTCAGGAGGAATCAGATTATGCTTCATGTCTGAAGGGCGAGTAGCTGAAGGGCTACTGGGGGTGCACTTCGCAACTAACTTACGGCCAGACACCCAGAAAAATATTCAAAAGCTAAAGGAGTCATTGTGGGAAACTCAAGGTGTGTGTGTGTGTGTGTGTGTGTGTGTGTGTGTGTGTGTGTGTGTGTGTGTGTGTGTGTGTGTGTGTGTGTGTGTGTGTGTGTGTGTGTGAGAAAAGAGCTGTGCAGCGTGTAGAAAGTTTATCTCTGTGTGATTGAGTCTGAATGTACATTTGTTTGTTGGTGATTGAATGTTCCCTGAAGCTTGAGATCTGGGACTGTTTTGAATCTGATTTCTATTATGGAAATTTAAACATGATTTCTTTTAAGGTTAAGGATTTTGCAAGATTATTAAATAAAATGTTCTTTTTACAGGTCATGACTGCCTTATTATCAGCTTCTAACTAATCTCTTTTATCCTTACATAAAAACGATTTATGGAGGACAGTTGAAGTTTTAACTTGAATAGACAAATCCTTTTAAGGCAGCTCTGGTTATTTCACAACCTATAGCATTGTAATTGAGCAATGACTGGTCAGAACTACTTGGGAGGACTAGTTTTGGATTTGAATCAGGGGACTGGAACCGGGTGATTGTGGTGGATTTCAGAGTTGGGAACTGTGTGCATTTTGCATTTTGAATATTAAACACTGAATAAATGAATTTAGAATATATAAATATATATTTACAAGTAAGATTCTAAAATGTATAGTTAGGAACAGGCTTTAAAGAAAAGCAAGCATCAATTGATAAATTGTATTTGAGATTACAGGTAGCAAGAAATATTGCAATATTTCTTTAAAAGAATCAAGGTCTAAACAAAACATTGGGTGATGAGGAATGACCATGAGGTTGCCCTAAAGCTGTTCAGTTGGTTAAATTGGCTCAGCAATTGATCTGGCAACGTAACATGAGAAGCAGAAACAGAAGGCAAAAATAATGATAAGCCACGGTTAATGAGGTAATAAAGAAAAGGACAAAACTAAAAGGAGAAGGAAACCAGAATGGTGGCGGGCAGCATGTTGAAACTAAAGTGAGGAGAAAGGATCGGGGAGGAGATGTTAAGGGGTCTGGTAGACAGGAACAAGGATCAAAGCGGAAATCCCCACTGGTGGGACGTTATTACTGTGGAAAGACAGGTCACTTTAAGAGAGAGTGGCCTGATCTGAAAAAGGAAGTAAAGGCAGTGCCGTTTGTGAATCTTGATGAAAAATAGGGGTGTCAGGAGTTCCTGCCCCCGGGGACCCACCAGGAACCCTTGATAAATTTAAAGGTGAGACCTTACAAAGAGGACGTAGTTTTCCTAGTTGATATGGGGGCAGCAAGGTCATCCTTAAATTTTAAGCCCAAGGTAGTGGGAACAAAAAAAAGTTAATTGGATTATGGCAACAGTTTTGTGATGAGAGGCACGAAGAATCAGTTTTGCGCTCATGACTTGATATTGCCACCAAATTGGGGATTTAATTAACTGCAAAAAGTGCTATGGAATCTGTTGAGGTTCTTAAAAGTGAATGTGCTCAAGCAAAACAATTACAGAAACAGAATGAGAAGTCACAGGTGACTGGTAAGCAAACAGAACTACGCGATTACAGTTTTTAAAATGTTTCAATCACTTGTTGTGTTTCCATCCTGAATTATATAATATATATAGTTAATAATTAATATTTATAATAATTCAATTGTGTTAGCCTGAATCAATATTAATTGGCAGGATTCCTTCATACATTCTCAGTGACCTGTCATATTGATTCATGGTTAATTTAAAACATGGCAGCATTAATTCATTGTTAATTAAAGAATGGAAAGCGACATTACTGGCCAGAGTGTGTGCAGGCAGTGGCAGCAACAGCCTTATTGGTAGAGAAGAGTCGGAAACTTACTTTTAGGGGAGCCTTAGTAGTCAGCAGCCCACATCAGGTACGGTCAGGAGAAGAAAGGGGCTTGATTAGAAGAGCTGCTCTGAGGGAATGGAAAAGAGACATCCGGTGGGTGAGGGAGTGATACCAGCCAAAAACAAATTGACACGATAGAGGAAAAATGAGGGACTTTCGAGAAATGGTCTTTTGGGTATTAAAGAAGCCGCACCTAAATCTCAGAATTCTTTTAAGCCTTTGAAGTAAGACAGGAAAAGGAGGAAGCCCCATCAGCCATTTTACAGAGATTAAAAGAAGCCAGTAGAAAATATTCGGGAATGAATCCCGATGATCTGGTAGCACAGGGTCTTTTAAAGGTCCAATTTGTGACTAAATCATGGCCGGACATACAAAAGAAATTACAGAAATTAGAAGGCTGGAGTGAAAAACAGATAGAAGATCTGTTATATGAGGCACAGAAAGTATGTGTGAGAAGGGAAGTGGAGAAACAAAAACAAAAAGCTAAAATAATGGTTGCAGCAGTTGAAGAAATTACGACGAGAAAGTTAATATTAGAGAACAGAGATAGAGAGCAGATGATAGGGGAAGGAAGCAACTGGCAGGATGTTAGTACTGCAGAAAAACAGGACATTTTAAAAGACAATGTCCAAGGTTAAGACGACAAAGAGAAGTGGTATCATTGATGATTTTTGATGAAGATTAGGAGAGTCAGGGGTTCCCTCCTCCTGTGACCCACTGGGAACCCTTGATAAATTTAAAGGGTGGGACCTGAAGGAGAGGAAACAGTATTTTTAGTGGATATGGGAGCAGCACGATCATCCCTAAGCTTTAGACCTAGCGGTGTTAAATTAACTAACAAAGGTCTCAAGGTTTCTGGAATAAAAGGCAAAAGAATTCTTAAATCAGAATGCAGGACAATGGCTCACAGACTCTAGGATCTTGAAATATGAGACAATCTTAATAGAACAGGATGACCTTGTGTTAGTCACAGACAGTTGCATGAATCCAGCTGCATTTCTGTGGTGGAGAGAATGGGGTGGCCCCTGGCAATCCAGAATATGAGTGTTTTGATATTACAGAATATCAGACTAAAGTGCGAATGAACTTAAGAGACGTACTGTTGCATGCGAGGGCTCAGATGTTTATCGACGGGTCCTCCCGGATGATTGAGGCTAAAAAGCGCAATGAATATACTGTAGTAGACAGGATAGAGGGAAGCATTCTCAAGGCTGAAAGACTGCCTAACGGCTGGTCAGAGTTCAATAAGTTTTTAATGAACTATAATGTGGCGCTCGGCGCTTCTTTGTCTATTCTTAGGAATAAAGACCTGTTGGTACAGACACCACCACTCGAGGTTGCAGTACATTGAATACAACCGGGTGATTGGGTCCTGATCCAGACCTGGAAAGATACCAAACTGCACCCGAGCTGGGAGGGACCATTCCTAACCCTCCTGACTACTGAGACAGCTATTCGGACTGCTGAGAAAGGGTGGAGTCATCACACTCATGTTAAAGGTCCTCTGAACGCCCCGTTGGCGGAGTGGCATGCTCATCCTACAGACAACCCTCTGAAAGTTAAGCTGAAAAAGAAAGAATGAACTGAGACAAAAGACTCTTTGAACTTTTGCTGATGTACATATTGATTGTAAGGGCTGTGTGGACTCACTTCTCCCTGGCGCCTAAAAGATTAAGACAGATAGGCAGGACTGTCGACAGGGGTTAGAGATGGGCGGGTATTAGTATAGTATTGTAACGTTAGTAGTACTAACTATTCAAGGAGATGGGAAAAATCACTTTACTTCACTATGCCAAAATTATGCTGAACAAAAGGGACTTGCTGACTGTTGGGTCTGTGCGGAGGTCCCACACCATGGCGAATCTGGAATCCCCACCTCGGTAATACCATTCACTAAAAACGAAGTGTGCGATGTACAACAATTTGATATGAGTTCAAATAATACAAAGTGAAGAGTTGAAAGAAACAAATAGAGCTTTGCGGGATGGTTCCCAAGGCCAGCTCCAAAAAGTCAGGGCACTCAGGCGACTCTCTGTGTGGAGTTTGCACATTGTCCCAGTGTCTGCGTGGGTTTCCTCCGGGGGCTCCGGTTTCCTCCCACACTCCAAAGATGTGCAGGTCAGGTGAATTGGCCATGCTAAATTGCCCGTAGTGTTAGGTAAGGGGTAGATGTAGGGGTATGGGTGGGTTGCACTTCGGTGGGGCGGTGTGGACTTGTTGGGCCGAAGGGCCTATTTCCACACTGTAAGTAATCTAATCTAATCTATTGATAGTCTTAGAATTTCCCCACCGAAAGGAGCAGTCAATACCACCTGTTTCTATCATCAGAATGATGCTGCGCCTTTCCAACTAGGAAAATCATCTTGTGTCCACACCAGTCAGGCCACTGCCACGACCACTCCCCGAATATTAAACGGAACATATTGGGTATGCAATCTGAAGGCTTATCCCTTTATTCCCGGGGAAAAATATGTTTGTGTGATAAACACTTCCTCAAAACCAGAAAGGTTGGAGTGGCTGCTGTTCCCTCGCTTATATAGTCCCTCACCTCCGAATAGAAAAGCATGAGCCCAACCTGACAAATGAGGGGGGGATAAGACGTAAGACCTGAGAGGTCTCTGATGAAGACCGTCTACTTTGGACACTACTCCCAAGCGACGGCACTACAAGGGCAGGGGTGGAAATACAGAAACTGGTGGCTGCCCTTGAAAATTTCATTAATGGTACCGCCAGCACAATGGGGGAAACTCAATCCCAAATGTCGGTCATAACCACTGAAATGATTGCCACAAGACTAACAGCTTTACAAAATTGAATGGCTTTAGACTATCTTTTGGCCGAAAAAGGGGGAACTTGTGCTCTGATTGGTAAAGAATGCTGCACCTTCATCCCAGACACCTCTTCCATAGTGGAAGATAAGGCAGAAATAATAAAGAAAAAGATCAACAATATAAGACAAATTGAAGATGAACTTCGAAAAGATGAAGGATGGGGATGGGAATTGGGTAACTGGAGATTGACCGGGTGGGAAAATGGTTTATGAATTTAGGCATTTATGTGCTACTAATAATTGTAGGCTTACTGATAGGGTTTAATGTGTTAAAGTGGATAATGACTAAGCTGGTAATGTCTTTGGGAGGACAACAACCAATAATGGTCATGACAATAGCACAAGCGCAAGAAAGAGAGAGTAACAGATTACTCCTAGAGTTTAAAAAATGACAAACTTAGAAGGACAGAAATGACTAGATTGTGAACCTCGACACCACAGGGTGAAAAGAGGGCAGAAAATAAGATTGCAAGAGCAACAAATGGTAAAGAAAACAAATGGGGGAATTGTTAGAAATGGGGAAAAGTGTTGTTTTTGCAGATATAGTAAAAGCATACAGAAAAGGGGTACAGCAAGAAAACTATTAACCCTGCAGGTATTTAGGGACTTTTCAATGTATAATTGTGGTTAGTTAAATACTAACTTTGGTGTGTAATTACTATAACAAAAAGTTATTTTGGTAAAATTATGCTTTCAGCAAAAAACTAAGATAACCGAAATGCTTGAGCTATACAAAATAATACAAGTTAATGAAATGTCCGAGGATGGAATGTACCAGCAGAATTGATACAAAATGTTAAACCAGATCTAGATGTACTGTCGACAAAATAAATATATGTGTCAGCACTTACAGACAGGAAGGTTGCCAACCTGGGGAAGGGGGAAGTAATAAGGGTGGAGCGCAGCTGGGCAGTGGTCTGGTACAGTAAGAGAGATTGGGTAATTAGAAGTCTGGAGAGATGACCTCACCCAGCTCAGAGGGTATAACTGT
Source organism: Chiloscyllium punctatum (assembly GCF_047496795.1). NCBI lineage: Eukaryota > Metazoa > Chordata > Chondrichthyes > Orectolobiformes > Hemiscylliidae > Chiloscyllium > Chiloscyllium punctatum. Next base: position 28,973,672 of record NC_092774.1, on the reverse strand, counting down.
AAACTAACCTGAGTTCTAATTTGCTCATTTGTTAATGCAATTGAAGCCCTTACTTGCAAGTTCATAATAAATTGTCTGTTTCCAGCTTTGGTGGTCTCGTCTAAATTTTACTGATTTTGTTTCTAAAATATCAAAAAGGACAGTGAAAGCTTCTGTTGGTATGCTAATGGGAACAGAGTCGCTGAGCTAAGTGTGGTACCTTGGAAGATGAAAACTGAGTTCATGGGAGAACACTGAAGTGGCAGAGATGATCTCAGTTTTTATGTTGGCAGACAACAGAACTATTCCTATTAGAATTGGCAAGTCAGAGGGTAAAGAAAGGGTAGATCTTAAACAATCAACGTTGAGAGGGTAAAGGTACACAGGAAAATATTTGGACTGAGGACAGACAAGTCGACTGGTGCTGATGGCCTACATCCTGGCTCCTGAAGGAAGTGGCAGCAGAGATAGTGAATTCATTAGTTACAATATTCCAAACACCTCTTAACATGGGAAAGATTCATTGTGTTTATTTAAGACTGAGATATATATATGTTCCTGATTGTCAAGGGGATCAAAGGGTACGGGAAGAAAGCTGGAGAATGGAGTTGAGAAACATCTCAGCCATGATTGAACGGTGGAGCAGACTCGATGGACTGAATGGCCTAATATCTGCTCCTGTGTCGTATGATCTTATGGTTCCATTGGATTGGAAAAATGCTAACGTAACACCTGTATTCAGAATGGGAGGGAGGCCATATGTGGGAAATTGCAGACCAGTTCGTCGAACATTTGTTATAGAGTCATAGAGATGTACAGCACGGAAATAGACCCTTCAGTCCAACTTGACCATGCCAAAAGATATCCTAACCTAATCTAGTCCCATTTGCCAGCACTTGACTCATATCCATCTAAACCCTTCCTATTCATCTCTGCAAGAAAAAGTTGCCCCTAAGGTCCCTTTTACATCTTTCCCCTCTCACCCTAAATCTATGCCGACGAGTTCTGGACTCCCCCACCCCATCGAAAAGACCTTGTCTGTTTATCCTATCCATGCCCGTCATTGTTTTATAAACCTCCATAAGGTCACCCCTCACCCTCCGAACCTCCAGGGAAAACAACTCCTGCCTATTAAGCCTCCCCCAAATGCTCCAACTCTGGAAACATCAGTGTAAACTTTTCTGAACCCTTTCAAGGGAGAAGGCAGGAAAATGGGAGTGATGAATAGTCTTGATCAAACGGCACAGCAGTCTTGATGGGCTGAATAGCCTAATTCTGCTCCTATATTTGTGAATTTTTGAACTCTGGAGCAGGCAGGACTTGAACCCGATCCAGGGTTAGGGTCACTACCTCTGTGCGACAAGACATCCAGAAAAATATCAAATCCTCCCCATCGGGGAATTGCACCCCCAGTCTCCTGAGTCACAGATGGGGATACTAACCACTACACTACCGAGGATGCTGGACAGTTGCAAGATGATGGGGATAGGGGTGGAGAATAGGTGGGTGCTTCAGGAACTATTATAGACATGAACGTGTGAATGGCATCCTTATGTACTGTGTAAAAACAAGGACTGCAGATGCTGGAAACCAGAATCTAGATTAGAATGGTACTGGAAAAGCACAGCAGGTCAGCAGCATCCGAGGAGCAGGACTAAGCCAGCCAATGATCTGACCTGTGCCACACAAGCACAGTCCCCCTGGAGAGATACCAGAAGTATGTTCAGGCTGGAGGAAGAGATCGAATTCCCAGTTTGACCGGGAATGTAATCCCCACAGGCACACAGGGAGTGGTGATCCACTTGCTCCACATGTGGGAAGGGATTCACTGAGTCATTCAAACTCAAACACATCATTGACTTCCTACTGGACAGAAAGGATTAAACTTCTCAGCAACAACCGCAATTTCACCCCATAAGCTGATCTGTGCACGTGCATTAGAGCGTGTGTGTTTGCATATGAGCATGCTTGGTAACGTGTGTGAGTAATGGGGTACAAGCCTGTGTGAGTGGGGTCACTTGTAGTGTGACATGAAACCAAGGTCCCTGTTGAGGCCATCCTCATGGGTTCCGTACTTGGCTATCAGTTATACAACACACATTGGAGAGGGCAGGGTGGGGCTTGTCTTTCAATTTACAGAAGGTGGGAGGCTCTGGATGCTGTGATCCAGGGCAAACACATCCTGGAGGACATTCATTCAGAGAGATGGAGCTGGAAGCCAGGCTGCAGACATGTTGAGGGTAAAGTGGGAAAGTTAACCAGGCACTTTATTCTGGGAGACGGTCATTCCCTTCTGGAGAGAGCCTTTTGTTTGCATCAGTGGACAGGGTCAGGAGGGTGTAAGTGCAGGTCTGGTAGGTAAAGGGGATCTGAGAGAGGGCTGCAGGTGTGAGGAGCTAACTGGTTGGGCAGTGGGAATAAAAACAACATTGGGGAGGGGGAGGTGGTGGTAAGGGACAGAACAGTGACAGGGATGGTCTCCGTTCTCTGCAGTTGTCAGCAGGAGCACAGACAGCATTGGTGTCTGTTTGGTGCCAGGATTCAGGAACCGATGTGCTCAGGGCTGGAGAAGTGGGAAAGGGAGGTTGCAGTGGCTGTGGTCCAACAATGTCAGGAGGAGAGAGCCTCTGCTGAGGGCACATGAGAAGTTAGAAACTACTAGGACAAAGCAGAACATGAAAGCTCTGCGCGGCACAGTGGCTCAGTGGTTCGTAGCACTGACTCACAATCGCAGGGACCTGGGTTCAGTCCCACTCTTGAGCAGCTGTCTGTGTGGACTTTAACACGTTCTCACCCTTCTGTCTGGGTGCAGTTCAGGGTGGATCGGCCGTGCTAAAGTGTCCACATATGTGCAACCGAGGGTCGGTTAACCATGGGGAACTGCAGGAAAAACGGGTGGGTCTGGATGGGATACTGTTTGGAAGGTCAGTCTGAATTTTATGGGTCAAATGGCCTAGCGGGATTATATGATTCTACTGCATTAGCCAAGCATCTATTGAGAAACAATTGCCTCAGGTCTGCTGTGGGTGGAGTGGGTTCCAATTCACGAGACACTGATACCAGTCCTGAGGAAGGTGGGATTTGTGCTGTTAGTCCCCCAACCATTTGGTCCCTGTCCACTCTCTCTCCTCACACTCTGCACCCACCAATTCTCTGTGCTCAGCCTTCTTCTCTCTCTTCCCCTCATTTTCTGCACCCCACCCTCTGTCCCCTGTCATTTTCTCCCTCTCTCTACCCCCACTCCCCTGTCCATTCTCCCTCCCTTCTACCATACTTTCTCGTGCCCTCTTTGATTGCTGTATCTCTTTCTCAGGAAAGAGAGAGAATCGATAGTGATGACTCTACCTGGAAGACAGGGGTGCGCAAGAAATGGCTGATCTTTAAAATTAAGAACAGCTAAAATGATATATTCAGAAACATTGTTAACATCTAAATGCATATTAATTTATTTTTTAAAAAGCTGCAGTCATGTTTCTGAAACTTGCATTGAAATAGACGCATAGAGTCATACAGCACAGAAACAGATCCTTCAGTCCAACTCGCCCATGCCCTCCAGATCTCCTAAATTGATCTAGTGACCCATTTGACAGCATTTCACCCATATCTCTCTCACACCTTCCTATTCAGATACCCATCCTGACCCCGATGCCTTTCAAATGATGTCATTGTACCAGCCTCCACCACTTCCTCTGGGCAGCTCATTCCATACACACACCACACTCAACATGAAAGTTACCCCTGAGGTCCGTTTTAAATCTTTCCCCTCTCACCCTTAACCTATGTCGTCTAGATTTGGACTTCCTCCACCCTGGGGAAAAGACATACAAAGCCGAACGAAATTCAAAAGGAATGAAATGTCGAGCCACAGGGAAAAATAAAATTGTGGCTGCAGCTTTTTTTCTGCTATTGACATTTGGACGCTTAAAATCTGTCAGGAACGCCAGCACCTCCACAGAGCATAGTGCGCATGCTTCTCGGTGTCAGCGACAACTGCGCATGTACTGCGGTGTCAGCAACAACTGCGCATGAACTGCGGTGTCAGCAAAAGCACTGAGCATGCTCGTCGCTGTCCGCGGAAACAGCGCTTGACTTCCTTCTGAAGGACCAATGGTGAGACCTGGAGGACCAGAAGGAGCCTGGTCCTCCTGCCATTCAGAACAGCCTCTTTGTCTGAATGCGGAAGTTGGGCTGTGAGTTTCTCAAGCTGCGGTTGTTCCTCTCTCCCTTTGAGTGAAGATTGAGCTTCACCCCAGACTGCAACTTTGTCCAACATCTGTGGGTACGGCACTCTTTTCTTTCTCACCCACTTTTTCATTTCTTTTTTGTTCTGGGATTCAGTTGCTGACTTGCACTAACTGAAGGGAAAGGGAGTGAATCGAGGGAGGGGACAGACTCTGGAAAAGTTGGTCCAGGTCTGTGTCTCAATTGGCAAACGCACAGCAAATGCAGTACCACAATGTAAAGTTAAAGCCTAGTGCTTTAAAAAAAGGCAGAAAGGAGGTACATGGTTGAAATGATAATATATTGGTATTGGAGAAAGTGAGGACTGCAGATGCTGGAGATCAGAGTCAAGTGTGTTGCTTGAAAAACACTGTAGGTCAGGCAGCATCCGAGGAGCAGAGTGTCGATGTTTTGGGCATGAACCCTTCATCAGGAATGATGTGTGGATGTACAAAGGCACCTCAGCGTCCTTCTGCACCAGTTGTCAGACAGGTGCAGCAAGCAGTCAGCAAGGCAATAGGAATTGAGTTCAAAAATGGGGTTGACCTCCTGAAATTGGGGGGGGGGGGGGTGGGTGGTCATTGAATATATTCAAGGCTGAGGTCTTTTGACTTTTGAACAACAAAGAAGTGGATGGTTATAGGGGAAGGCAAGAAAATGGTTTTGAGACCATTACAGCATCATACAGCACAGAAATAGACCCTTCAGTTCAACTAGTCCATGCTATGTTCACATACTAAACTAATCCCATCTGCCAGTGTTTGGCCCATATCCCTCTGTCACAAAGCTGATCCTTTTTCTAAAAGCTGGTCCTTCTTCTCAAGGACACTGTGTCCTTGGTTTTTTTTCAGAGGGGTGGTAAAACAGCCACGGACTCCAAATTGGATGGTTTAGTACAGAAATGAAAAGGGTATTGGTCGGCTTTTTTGTTTACATGTCAACAGATGAGACTTTAGGCCCAAGCTTTTATGGTTTCGAAGTGACCTGCATAATGAAAGACGAGTGATCTGTCGTGAAAGCTGAGGCCTTGTTTGAGTGAGTTCAGCAGTGGACTGTGGAGAAAGGTTGTCAAACTCACTCTCGTTCTGCCCTTCTAACTTCGACCTGTCAGCCTCCGTTTCAGTTTTACTGTATATTTAAGGGGTTTGTTTATTGGGACTGTTGTGTACATTTGGAACAGCATAATTAAGTCTAGTTTAGATAGACTGAGTTCTGTGAGTATTCTATATTCTGTTCTTTGTGTTTCATTCTGTATTCTTGTGAATACATTTATCTGTTTTAAATCCTGGTAGTCAACCTAGCTAACTTCAGGTAATTTTCACTGTGCACTTACTGAAACAAATCGCAAAGTTATGGTCTGCGCTGCCTGCTTAAGAATGTTTTGAGTGGTCTGGCCTAGTCCATAACACCTCCAAACCTTTCCCATTCATGTCCTTATCCAAATGTCTTTTAAACGTTGTAACTATACCTGCATCCCCGCTTCCTCTGGACATTCATTCCACATACGAACATTCTCTATGGGAAAACAAAGGTGTCCCTCCTGTCTTTTTAAAATCTTTCTCCACTCACCTACAAAATTTGCTCCCTAACCTTGAAGCCCCACTCTAAGAAAAGGACACCCATCATTCACCTCATCTATACCCCTCATGACTTTATAAAGCTTGATAAGATCACCTCTAAACCTCCTATGCTCCAGTGAAAAAGGTCCCAGCCTATCCACCGAGATGTTGGTATATTCATATCCAGTTCAATGTTGGTGCAGGCTTGAAAGACCAAATGGCCTACTCCTGCTCCCAGTTCTCTCTCACTATGTCCAGGACAGCAAGAGACCATAAGACCGAGGAGCAGAAATTAGGCCATTCAGCCAATCAGGTCTGCTCCACCATTCAATCATGGCTGACAAGTTTCTCAATCCCATTCTCTTGCTTTCTCCCCGCAACCCTCAATAGCCTTGATACACAAGAACCTATTTATCTCTGTCTTGAATATACTCTGACTTGCCCAACACAGTCTCTGTGGCAATGAATTCCATAGGTTTCGCACTCTCTGGCTACAAAGGTTTCCCCTTTATCTGTGTTCTAAAAGGTCTTCCCTTTACTCTAAGGCTGTGCCCTTGGAACCTAGTCTCTCCTACCAATGGAAACATCGTCCCAACATCCACCCCTGTCCAGGCCAATCAGTATTCTGTATGTTTCAATTAGATCCCCCTAGCGTGGGCTGTAAATCAGTGTAAACCAGACCCTTCAGGATGAGGTACAGCATGGATTAGGTTCAGCAAAGTGAGAATGGAGGGAGAATGTGGGGATGGAGATGTTCAGCGTTTAGGAAATAAGAGAGGAAAAGAAAGTTCAATCTAAATTAGAATTGAACGGATGGGCTGATGGGCCGAGGAGTGGCAGAAAAAGTTTCATTTAGATAAATGTGAGGTGTTGCATTTTGGGAAGGCACATCAAGGCAGGATTTACACACTTAATGGTAAGGCCGTGGGGAGTGTTCCTGCATCAAGAGACCATGGAGTGCAGATTTGTAGTTCTGTGAAAGTGGAGTCACAGGAAGACACGGTAGTGAAGAAAGCGTTTGGTGCCGCTTGCCTTTATTGAGCAGAGCATTCAATACGGGAGTTGGGAGTCATGTTATGGCTGTACATGACATTAGTTAGGCCACTTTTGGAATACTGCATTCAGTTCTGGTCCCCTATGTAAGAAAGATGTTGTGAAACTTTAAAAGAGTTTGGAAATGATTTACAAGGCTGTTTCCAGAGTTGGAGGGTTTGAGTTATAGGGAGAGGCTGAAAAGACTGCAGCTGTTTTCCCTGGAGCGTAGGAGATGAGAGATGACCTTATAGAGGTTTATAAGAGGCATGGATAGAAGTCCAAAATGAGGGAGAGAGAAAAAGAAATTTACATTGCAGTGAATCTGCACAGTTACTGGACATTGCAGTGCATCTGGGAAAGGTTAATGAACAGCAAAATTCACAGCTGACCATGGAGGAACCTGTGTGGGGGAGCTCACAGAACAGGAACAGAGAAGTGTATAGTCTTTAACGTGTAACTTAGCTGTAAGTCTGCAGTTGTGAATGGAGTGGATTCTTTCTTGATTATATGTTTTACTGACATCTGTCTCTTGATTAAATTTAAAAAATATAAACCACAAGTACTGTGTTAGCCCAGAGCACTTTTTAGAGCAAAAAGATGGTGCTATTTTCTGGGTCTGTAGATTGTGAAGGAGCAGAGGTGGCCTTTATGAGAGTGATATGCTCTTCCTGTCAGATGTGGGAGATTAGGGAGAGTATCATGTTACTGATGATTATGTCTGCAGTAAGTGTGTTTGCTTGCAAATCCTATTGGATCGCATGGATAAATTGCAGCGACAGTTCGAGGTAATGAGGAATTTACAAGACCTGGGGGTACGATGGTTTGGCAATGATAGGAAGGGAAAAAAGCCGCAGCTACAGTCAGGGAGATGGGTTAACTCCAGGAAAGGGAGGAGGGGTAGGCAGGTAGTGCAGGAGTCTTCTGTGGCTGTCCCCATTTCAAACAAGTCTGCTGTTTTGGAAAATGTAGGGGATGATGGTCTCAAAGGGAATGTAGCACAAACAGCCAAGTTTCTGGTCTCGAGACATGCTCTCATGCAATGAGGGGTACGTCGGGTTCCAAGTGATCAATTGTGGTAAGGGGCTCTCTCGTCAGAGGTCCAAACTGATGCTTTTGTGGTTAGAAGCGAAAAATCAGAATGGTGTGTCGCCTCCCTGGTGGCCAGGATCAAGGATGTCTCCGAGAGGGTGCCGAATGTTCTCAAAAGGGAGAGGGACTTTTTGGAGGTCATTGTACACATTGGAACCAATGACATAGGAAGGGAAAAGGATGCGATTCTGAAGGGAAAGTGTGGAAAGTTAGGCACAAATTTTAAAAAAGAGGTCCTAGAGTCAAGAAAAATCTGGATTATTGCCAGTGCTATGAGCGAGTGAGGGTTGGAATAGAGAGGATAGAGCAGATGAATACATGGCTGAGGAGCTGGTGCATGGGAGAAGGGTTCACATTTTTGGATCATTGGAATCTCTTTTGGAGTAGATGTGACATGTACAAGAAGGATAGATTGCACCTGAATGTTGGAAGAGAGCTAATATACTGGCAGGGAAATTTGCAAGAGCTGCTCGGGAGGAATTAAACTAGCAAGGTGGGTGCGTGGGGAGGTACCCAGGGAAATAGTGAGGAAAGAGATCAACATGAGACTGGTACAGTTGGGAAAGGGAGTGAGTCAAACAGTCAGGTCAGGAAGGGACAAAGCAGAGAGCAAGGTAGGACTAACAAATTAAACTGCATTTACTTCATTGCAAGAGGCCTAACAGGGAAGGCAGTTGAACTCAGGGCATAATTAGGAAGATGGGATATGTTATCATAGCAATTACAGAAACGTGGTTCAGGGATGGGCAGGACTGGCAGCTTAATGTTTCAGGATACAAATGCTGCAGGAAGGATAGAAAGGGAGGCAAGAGATGAGAGGGAGTGGTGTTTTGATAAGGGATAGTATTCCTGTTGCACTTAAGGAGGATATTCCTAGGAATACATCCAGGAAGGTTATTTAGTTGGAACTGAGAAATAAGGAAGGGATGATCGCCTTATTGGGATTATGTTGTAGACACCCTCATGGTCAGTGGGAAATTGAGAAACAAATTTGTATGGAGATTTGAGTTACCTGTAAGAGTAATAGAATGGTTATTGTTAGGGATTTTAACTTTTCAAACATCGACTGGGATTGCTATAGTGCCACGGATTTAGATGAAGAGCAATTTGTTAGAAACGGACCTAAGGGGCAAGTTTTCATGCAGAAGGTGGTGTGTGTACAAAGCTGCTGGAGGAAGTGGTGGGTGCTGGTACAATTATGACATTTAAAAGGCACCTGGATAGGTATATGAATAGGAGGGGTTTAGAGGGTTATTGGCCAAATGCTGGCAAATGGAGCTAGATTAATTTTGGATATCTGGTCGACATGGATGAGTTGGACCAAATGGCCTGTTTCTGTGCTGTGTCTCTCTCTGACTCTGGCTTGCCACTAACGTTTGCCACGTCTCTGTGTTCAGTTTCTTTCTGGTGTCGGTGTCAATACCTTGTTGTCTCATTCCGACCCCACCTCCCACCGGATTGACAATGATGACTTTTGTAATCTCTTTTTACAGACTATCTGAAGACGGAAGTTTCAAAATCAACAGCTTATGCTTGACTCTCCTGCTCCTCGGATGCTGCCTGACCTGCTGTGTTTTTCCAATACTAAACTTTTTGACTCTGATCTCCAGCATCTGCAGTCATCATTGTCTGACAGTCACTCAATCCATCGGGACAGCAAAGATTTTCAACTCTGTTTCTGTGAGATGGAGCAATGCTTTTTGGTTCCTGTTTCATAACGTTTTCAGCATCAGTGGGACTGGATGAGAGACCCTACTGTTGCAGTGCACTGAGTGTGGAGCCAGAAACAGTTATACGGCCTGGAAAGAGGAATTCACACCGGGGAGGGGCTGGACACACGTTTGTGTGCGGCTGAAGCTTCAGCCATGGAGAAACCCGAGGAATCCTGCCCCATGGAGAAACTGTGGAAGTGTGGCGACTGTGGGAAATGTTTCAGTTTCCCGTCTGCCCAGGAGACTCATCGGCGCAGTCACACTGGGGAGAGATCATAAGACATAGGAGTGGAATTAAGGCCATTTGGCCCATCGATCCACTCCACCATTCAATCATGGCTGATGGGCATTTCAACTCCACTTACCCGCCATTCTCCCCGTAGCCCTTAGATTCTTGTTGTCTCGAGGAATTATCAATCTCTGCCTTGAAGACATTTAGCGTCCCGGCCTCCACTGCACTCTGCGGCAATGAATTCCACAGGCCCACCACTCGCTGGCTGAAGAAATGTCTCCGCATTTCTGTTCTGAATTGACCCCATCTAATTTTAAGGCTGTGTCCACGGGTCCTAGTCTCCTCACTTAACGGAAATAATTTCCTAGCGTCCACCCTTTCTAAGCCATGTATTATCTTGTACGTCTCTATTAAGTCTCCCCTTAATCTTCTAAAATCCAATGAATACAATCCCAGGATCCTCAGCCGTTCCTCATATGTTAGACCAACCATTCCAGGGATCGTCTGTGTGAATCTCCGCTGGACACGTTCCAGTGCCAGAAAATCCTTGCTGAGGTGTGGGGACCAAAACTGGACACAGTACTCCAAATGGGGCCGAACCAGAGTTTTATAAAGTCTCAGTAGCACAACGGTGCTTTTATATTCCAACCCTCTTGAGATAAATGACAACATTGCATTCGCTTTCTTTATCAAGGACTCAACCTGCATGTTGACCTTTAGAGAATCCTCGACTAGCACTCCCAGATCCCTTTGTACTTTGGCTTTACACATTTTCTCACCGTTTGGAAAGTAGTCTATGCTTTTATTCTTTTTGCCAAAGTGCAAGACCTCGCATTTGTTCACGTTGAATTCCATCAGCCATTTCCTGGACCACTCTCCCAAACTGTCTAGATCCTTCTGTAGCCTCCCCACTTCCTCAGTACTACCTGCCTGTCTACATAACTTCATATCATCTGCAAACTTCGCTAGAATGCCCCCAGTCCCTTCATCCAGATCATTAATATATAATGCAAACAGCTGTGACCCTAACACTGAACCCTGCGGGACACCGCTCGTCACCGGCTGCCATTCCGAAACCATTCCTCTGCCCAGTGTGCGGGAAGGGCTTTACCAGCTCCTCCAACCTGCTGGCTCACCAGTGGATCCATACTGTGGAGAAGATTTTATTTTCGCCAAAACGAATCGGCACTGACTGGACAGCCATTTAAAATCAACGCTGTCAGCCCAGGATGGAAGACCCGAAGGGATGAACAGTTTTCTTAATTCCTGAAGATTTACAAAGCTGAGACTGGGTTTTGGCGTTTGTTCCCTTTCCACTCCCAGGAGCCGCAGTGGTTGGGGCGGTGAGTTGGGGAAAGTGAAATGTGCCCATGAGCAGCGTGTGGGACTATTTCAGCTTCCTCTCCTCTGAAAGCGCTGTGAGTTGACTCAGATGTTCTCAGTGACATTTACTGACGCGAGACAGTGAAAGGATTCTCATTCCCGCAGATCAGGAATTCAAACCGTATGCCGGCTTCAGGACAATGAGAAAGATTAATTGGGGTGTGTGAGGAAGCTGTGAGCTGCATTTCAAACAGGTAGGTGGAGTCAGATGCGTCATCCATTGCGCCCCCGGCCCTGTGCGGACCTGACACCGCCATGTTGCAGAGTTCTGACGTTAACACGGACATGCGCAGCAATGGGAACATTCACAATGTGAACAACCAAAGATAATCACCGTCACTGCTTCCCTTCCACAGGCCCAACTTTGTGAAGCAGTATCTTTCACTGGCAAATAAAACACCTTTGTCCACAGGTGCCTGCTTAACTTCGATCACGATTTCACGCCCCTCACTGTTCTAGTCTCACTTCCAAACTCTTGGCTCATAGCCTCAATAGCAGCTCTGTGGGTATCTGCTTGTTCCACCCTGACAAGCAGTGGGCTACGGATTCCCGACCAGTCCCAATGTGATTGAAATATTTCAACTCCTCCACTGATTTGCATTTTAAAAAAACCGTGGAGCAATCTCCATTTTCTTTTGATGTCGTTTCTCAACTGTAGTCGGCAGGGTTCACCCCTGCGTGGGGAACCGCAATGGATTTCATGTCCATCGCATTCACCACTCGGCCCACCAATACAGAACCACACTGACAGCTTCATTTCCCAGGTCTCTCTGCCTGTGGAGCTGAGAAAGAGTAAATCATTGCTGAGTTTGTTTGAATCCAATCGCTTCACAGGTTTTGAAAGGGTTAAATATCTGCAAATGGCGACTCTGGGTGTTTCAGCCCGAAAGATGAAATGGACGTTCAGTTAAAAGCAAAAACAGAAATTGCAGGAGCAACTCAGCAGGTCAGGCAGCATCTGTGGAAAGAGAATTAGAGACAATATTTTAGAACTCTTTTTTTTCCTCATCCAGGTGCAGCCAAACCTGCTGAGTTTTTCCAGCAGTTTAGCTTTCTGTTTCGGATTCTCAGCATCCGCAGTCCTTTACGTTAGAAATTCAATCAATTCAGAAACCCCTTTGTACTGCCTCAGTGGAAAAGATTTCCGTTTGGGAAACATTTTCCTGAAACCATTAAAAACGTGCAGTTTTGCAGCCAAGAAAGCGGTCGAAGCGAGAACAAGAAACACACCGCCCCTGGGTGGTCTCGAACCACCAACCTTTCGGTTAACAGCCGAACGCGCTGACCAATTGCGCCACAGAGACAGGCCCAAAAGCTGCCCGCACAGTGTCTTTGAGGAATCTACTCTTCAATTCATAATTCAACCCGCCGAGCCAAAAATTACCATTGTCTTCTATCAGTTTTACTTTCCAGAATAAAGCCTTGGACATTCATTATGGAGACATGGGGACAGCCTGATCCCACCATCTGCAGGCACATCCATGTCACGAGGAACGAGCTCTCCTACACCGGGGCCATCGCCCTCCGAGCCTTTCAGTGTTTTGCCTCTTCCCGAATTTTCTCATTGGTCCCGAGCCGAGAATGGGTTTGAATTCCTGATGTGCAGAGAATTCTTTCAATGTCTCTGGTCAGTTCATGTCCCGAGAACATCAGAGTCAATCAGCCTCTTAAACAAGGGGACGGTGTGTGGACTATCTTTGCTCAGTCAGTCAGTTCATCCTTCATTCTCCTCTAATTCCACTTCCCAAAGAGTTTCTAAAGATTCACAAAGCTGGAGACTGGGATTTGTGTTTTACTTCCTGAACACTTTTCCACCTGCTAACTGACAATATTTTGCCAAAACCTCTTCCCCATTGTAACATTTGCATCATGTCCAGGGATGAGCAATTTCCATTTTGTGGAGTCATTCCCAAGTTTGGGAATGTTCTCTTTTGAGCAAAGAAGGTTAACTTGAGATTTCCAGGGGCTGTTGGCAATGATGGGAGAAGACGTGGTGTGAATGGGCAGGTTAATGATCAGAAGAACCTATTGCCACTGACTAGGGTCAGTTCCCAGAGGACAGGAATTGAAGTTCTTTAATGGAAAGCAGCATTTGTGTCGAACAAACACAGCGAATACTGCAGAAAGCCAACGGGTCGAGCAGCATCTGTGGAAAGGTAAACAGAGCCGACGTTTTGAGTGTGCTACGGTTTTTGTTCAGAACTCAGTCTTTTGCCTCTTCCTGAAGTTGGTCCAGGTCTGTGTCTCAATTGACAAACACATGGCAAGTGCAGTTCCGCAATGTGAAGTTATAGCCTTTGCTGTTTAAAAAAAAGCAGTGCATTGTTTAAATGGTGATACATTGGAATGTGGAGAAAGTGAGGACTAGAGGTGAAAGTCGAAAAATGTGGCACTGGAAAAGCACAACAGGTCAGGCAGCATCTGAGGAGCAGGACAGGGGACGTTTCGGGCACAAGCCCTTCATCAGGAATGATGTATGGATGTACTAATGGGTCTCAGAGTCCCTCCACACCAGTCAATGCCAGTTGTCGGGCAGATGCAGCAGGCAATGAGCAAGGCAAGTGATATATTACGAAGAGGAATTGAGTTCAGAAGTGGGGCCATTGAACATATTCAAGGCTAAGTTCATCTGAGTTTTGAACAACAAAGAAGTGGATGCTTATGGGGGGAGGTAAGAAAATGGTTTTAAGACCAGTACAGGTCAGTCACAGAGTCAGACAGCACTGAACAGACCCTTCATCCAACTCGTCCATGCTGAGTATGTTCTCAAACTAAACTCGTCGCACCTAACAGTGTTTGGCCCATAAACATTCGAAACTTTCGTATTCATGTACTTATCCAAATGTCTTTTAAACGTCGTAACTGTACTTGTATAAAATCATGAGGGGCATGGATAGGATAAATAGACAAAGTCTTTACCGTGGAGAGGGGGAGTCCAGAACCAGAGGGAATGGGTTTCGCGTTAGAAGGGAAAGATACAAAAGAGATCTAAGGGGCAACTTTTTCACGCAGAGGATGGTACGTTTATTGAATGAACTGCCAGAGGAAGTGTTGAAGGCTAGTACGAATGCAACATTTAAAAGGCATTTGGGTAGGTGTATGAATAGGAAGGGTTTGGAGGGATATGGGGTCGTGTGCTGTCAGGTGGGACAAGATTGGGTTTGGATAGTTGGTCGGCATGGACAAGTTGGACCAAACAGTCTGTTTCTGTGCTGTACATCTCTATCTCAATGTGAAACATACTCAGTGACCTGGCCGCCACAGTTTTCTGTGACAATGAATTCCACAGATTCACCACTCTCTGGCTAAAGAAATTTCTCCTAATCTCCATTCTCCCTTTATGCTAAGGCTATGCCCAGGGTATTAGTCTCTCCTCCCAATGAAAACATCTTCCCAATGTCCACTCTGTCCAAGCCGTTCAATGTTCTGTACGTTTCAGTTAGATCTCCCTTGAATGTGGGCCTGTTAATCAGCATGAACCAAACCCTTCAGGATGAGGACATCCGTGATTATATTCAACAAAGTGAGAATGGAGGGTGAGAGTTTGGGATGGAGATTTTCAGCTTTTAGGGAATAAGGTAGGAAAGAAAGTTTAATATAAATTATAATTGATCAGATGAGCCGATCGGCCAAGGAGTAGTGGATCGAGATTAATTGAGACAAATGTGAGCTGTTGCATTTTGATGAGGCAACTCAGGGCAGGACCAATGTGGTTAATGGTCAATTAATGGAATTCTGTGCTCAAGGAAGCAGTAGAGGCAGCTTCATTAAGACACTGTTGGATGGGTTGTCTGCGTGGTAAGCGAATTCAGGGTAGTTGGGATAATGCAATTTGGAGGAGCTGAGTCGATTGATCGATCCACCATGATTTTAATGAATGGCGGAGCAGAGTCAATGGTTCAAGTGGCCTACTCCCTCTATTACTTTGAAACTATAACCCTGCGTTTCCCATGGCTAACCCACCTAACCTGCACATCCCTGGACACTGGGCAATTTAGCATAGCCAATCCAAATCAAGGCCAGTGAGCAATGTCGTGATTTGGAAACCAAATACCAGAGAATGATAGAAAGGGACAAGGAGAATAAATGTACTAGCAATCAAAACTGGATTCTAACCATCACAAAAAATAAAACTAAAATCTCAGTATGTGAATGTGTGCTGCATTGTAACAAAAGCGAATTAATTGACAGCACACATTGAAGAGAATAATTGTGATCTGAGACTCCTTACAGAGATGTGGCTTCAGAATGACAAGGATTGGATTAGGAATATCGAAGGGATACGTGGCATTCAAGTCGAGTGAGGAGCTCAGTAACGGTAGAGGGTGGGCACTGCTAATCAAAGCACTGATAGCATGGTAGTCTGGTGTCAGCTCGGATTTCAGGTACTGATTTCTCTGTCCTCTGATCTGCCTCTTCACACAGAATTAAATGTTGTATGTTCTCAGCTCTGCTCGATTTCTGCTGAAGCTTTGACCCCTTTTTACACCTTCCGGAGCAATAAAATATTCTGAGCCTCCTGGAAATGACACCTGAATTAAAAAATCTCTATAAAGTTATCTGTCAACTTGCTCGGCTCCATTGGAAAAATGTCCCAGCTTCTTCTTAATTCAAACCCTCCATTCCCAGCAACACGCTGGTAAAGTCGGGAATAGGGAATTGCATCAAATCACATCAATGTACTGTCTGAAACAATCTAGCTGTGTTCTGGCCTGAGATATTGAGAGTCCTTGGTGTAACTAATTACGAATGCAATAAATTTGGTCACAGAATTTTACAATCATTTTGCAACAAAGGGATCTACTCTAATAAGGAGGTAGTGGTCATTTCTAGGGTAAGTGAACAGTTTCTCGATCAGGGAGATGAAGTTCCAGACACTTGGGAAGGGCAAGAAATGAATTTGATAAATAAGACATCGAACTGTGGATGCTGGAAATCTGAAACAAAAACTGAGAACACAGGAAAAACTCAGCAGGACTGGAAGCATCTGTGGAGAGAAAGCAGAGTTAAAGTTTCGATTCCAACAACTCCTCTTCGGGATTCTGAAATAGTTTGTGAGAACCCCTTAAGTCATCTGCCCAGCTTTAAGACCATAATACACAGGAGCAGGATGAGGCCATTTGGCCCATCGAGTCTGCTCCACCAGTCGATCATGGATGATATGTTTCTCCATCCCATTCTGCTGCCCTCTCCTCATAACCCTTGACCCCTTATTAATCAAGAACCTATCTCTGTCTTAAATGCCCTCAATGACTTGGCATACTGAACCCTTCTACTAGTGGAAACATCATCTCCACATTCACATTGTCCAGGCATAGAGTAGCACAGCGCTGCCTGACCCACTGTCCACTTCCTGTTGTTTTCAGGAAGGTTTCCAGCAGCTCCAACAACGCGCTTCTAAATTTTGTACCCAGTTGGTTAGCTCTCCCTGGATCCCGTGAGATTTAACCTTACTCAACAATCCACTGTGTGGTACAATTAACAAAGTTCCCAGCCCCCACCTCTTTCCGCACACAAGGGCAGCCCGATGGATCAGTGGTTCGCACTGCTGCCTTACAGCGCCAGGGATCCGCTTTCGATTCCAGCCTTGGGGCGACTGTCTGTGTGGAGTTTGCACATTCTCCCTGCCGTGTCTGCTGGGTTTCCTCCGGGTGCTCTGGTTTCCTCCCAAAATCTAATGATGTGCAGTTTCGGGAGAAGTGGCCATACTAAATGTGCAGTACGTTTGGTGGAATGGGATAGGGGAAAGTGTCTACATAGATTACGCTTTGGATGGTCGGTGTGGACTTCTAAGGCTGAATGGCCTGTTTCCACATTGCAGGAATTCTACGTGGCATTCCCCCAACTCCAGAGTCTCAGCACTCTTGGTTTTTCCCATGAACAGTGTGGGGGAGGGAAACAATGTTTTACACGGGAGTAAGGTTCCGTGAGTGTGAAGTTAAAAGTAAACGCATTGCTTCAGCTGTTTTCCCCGGTATACCAGAGGGTGAGGGGTGATCTTACAGACGTTTATAGAATCATGAGAGGCATGGATAGGATAAATAGACAAGATCAATTCCCTGAGATGGGAGAAGTCCAGAACAGGAGGATAATATGTTTGGGGTGAGGGAGGCAAGTGTAAGGAATGATCTGCCAGAGGAAGTGGTGGATGTAAGTCCAATTATAATATTTAAAAGGCATCTGGATGGGTATATGAATAGGAAGAGTTCAGAGGGATATGGGCCAAGTGCTGGTAAATGAGACGAGATTAATTTAGGCTACCTGGTCGGCACGGATGAGTTGGACAGAAGGACCTGTTTCTGTGCTGTGTATCTCTGTGACTCTGGCTTACCCGTAATGTTTGCCACGCCTGTGTGTTCAGTTTCTGTCTGGTGTCGGTGCCAATGCCTTGATATCTCATTTCCTCCATCGCCCAACTTCCACCTCCCCAGATGTTAACCATTTCGTGTCTGGTTGTATCTCAAGAAGCTGCATTGAAGGTTCATCCTGAATTGACACTTTTTTTGCTCCCCAAAATCAGACTTACTCACTCCTTCATATCGTGAAAGATACTAACTTTCAGGTGGAGGCATCCAAAATTCAGAGGTGTCTATCTTGATGTTTTCATTTTTCGGTCTCTGTAAGATCCTGAATCAGTACCGTCGGGAGGATTAGTTTGAGCGGAGTGAGAATAGAGGGGTGAGAGGGGGTGGGATGGTGCTTTCAATTTTGTGGAAAAAGAAAAGAATGTTCTGCGGAAAGTAGAATTGCTTGTTTGGAATTTCTAACCTGGACTGACAGCAATGACTTTTGTAATCTCATTTTACAGATTATTTGAAGATCTGAAGACGGACTTTTCAATATCAATAGATGAAGAGCTTTGCCTGAAACATTGACTCTGCTGCTCCTCAGATGCTGCCTGATCTGCTGTGCTTTGACTCTGACTCTCCAGCATTTGCAGTCCTCAATTTCACGTCAATGTCTGGCAGTCACTGAACAATTTTCGACTATGATTCTGTGAGAAGGAACCAAGCTTTTTGGTTCCTCTTTCAGTACGTTTTCAGCATCAGTGAGACTGGAAGAGAGACCCGACTGTTGCAGCACTCTGATTGTGGAGCCAGTAAAAGTTATACAGACTGGGAAGAGGAATTCACGGCAGGGAGGTGCTGTACACGCGTTTGTGTGCAGCTGAAGCTTCGGTCATGAAGAAACCCAAGGAATCCCGTCCCGTGGAGAAACCATGAAAAGAGGCAACTGTGGGAAAGGCTTCCGTTTCCCATCTGACCTGGAGACTCATGGGCGCAGTAACACCGGGGAGAGACTGTTCTCCTGCCCTGAGTGCGGGAAGACCTTCAGCAGTTCCTCTGCACTGCAGAGGCACCAGGCGGTCCACACAGGAGAGAGGCTATTCTCCTGCCCCGAATGCGGGAAGGCCTTCAGCCATTTCCTCCGTCCTACTGACCCACCGCCGGGTCCACATATTAGAGAAGCCCTTCAGCTGTTCCAAGTACGGGAAAGCCTTCAACGATACCTCTGCCCTGCTGAGGCAACATTGGATCCACACCGAGGAGAGCCCGTTCTCCTGCCTAATGTGCGGGAAGGGCTTTACCCAGGCATCCCACCTTCGGATCCATACGGGGGAGAGGCCCTTCCTGTGCCCATAGTGTGGGAAGTCCTTCAGCAATTCCTCCCAACTGCTGAGGCACAGGTGGGGCCATACCGGGGAGAGGCCGTTCACCTGCCCTGAGTGGAACCGGAGGTTCTCATCATTCTGCTCATTGCAGAAGCGCCAGCGGGCGCACCAGTGCTCCCAACAATCTGATTCTGCTGGTGAAGCTGCTGTGGGCCACTGCGAGGATTCAACCCCTGCACATTCTGACAGTGCTTATAGTGGGATAGTCGGTCGGTTTTTTTTTTGTTTTATGCCGTCGTGCTCCCCCACCCCTGCAACTTTGCTTCCATTGGGCACTGCTGCTCGTTGAGACCAGGAGCTGTTCTCTCTAGATTCTACTGTCCAGTTAAAGAATTGTTGGCTCTTTCTGTGAATGAGTCCCAGCCTGTAAGAAATGGCTGAATACTGGGGTATGTATTCACATTCAGCAGTGACTTGTAAATTAGATTTACAGTTACGTGTCTGTGAAACAGTCATAGTCCAAAGATTGCACAAAGGCTTGGCAATTCATTGTTGGAAACTGTTTGCTTGAATTGGTAAGTTTAAAAAAAAAATTCTTTCTTAATTTGCCGCTTAAGTCTCTGTCTCTGAGATGGTGGGGGACTTGATCAAAGGGTTTAAATAATTGCTATTAATGAGATTATCTTCTTTAACTTTGCCCTAGAAAATTTACTATATTTATAATTGTTGGTTTTTGTTTAAATTATAATGTTGATGAGCAAGATCTGTTCTTCATCAAGTCTGGTTCGGAACAGTTGAGAAATTGAGGGACATTGCACGTTTTAATTTCACTATGTTGTGAATCTAGAGACAGTGACATTCATTTGTATTGGGTTGCTTACCCTTAGTTGTTGTGTCTTCCACCCCAACTATTCACTATGGTAGTGAGTTCCGCAGTCTCACCACACTCTGAGGTTTTTCATGAAATCCTTAGTAGAGAATTGTAAGGGAAAATGTTGACGAGGGCAGAATGTAGGGTCTTAACTGCAAATGCCAGGAAGACATTCGACAAAGTGAAAACATGACAATGTAGAGACAAATAAAGAGCTTTGACAGCAATGAAGAGGTCACACGTCAGAGTTCAAGATAATGGTTGTGACAAAGTAAAATGTACTCTGCAGATATTGGATATTGTAATTAAGCAAGTTTCTAGATGCTGTAGTTGGTTGAATACGATAATAAGAGATGAAATAACCAAAACCACTCATGTAATTTGATGTCGATAACCATAAAGCAAGTGCATACTATTGATTGATATAGGCCAATTGCGTGCAATTAGACCATTCAGCCCATCGAGTCAACATTGACTGACCATCCCACCCAGACCCAGTTCGTTCCCCTATCCCTGTAACCCTGCATCTCCCATGGTAAATCTACCCTCAACTGCACGTCCTTTGGACCGTGAGAGGAGGCCAGAGCACCCCAGGAAGCCAACGCAGACACAAGGGGAGAATGTGCAAACTCCACACAGACATGCGGCCCGAGGGTGGGATTAAATCCAGGTCACTGAAGCCGTGAGGGAGCAGTGCTAACCACCGCGCCACCACCACATGCTGCTCTCTAAAGAAGTGAATTTCAAAGTCTCGGGAACACTTGTGAGAAAAACAAAACTCTCCTATCTTAAATGAGAGACTAGTCTCTGGCTAGAATTGAGTTGACATTACATTTGCATTAAGTCCTCTCCAGATGTTATACAGCTCCATCGGATCATCTGTTTCTTCTAAACTCAAACTGATATAAGCCCAGCCTGACATCCCCTTGTCCCCGATTATAAGTTGAGTAAATGAGCGACCCTCCACCTCACCGGCATGACAAAGGATGCCCTCAATCCATGTTGACCTTAACTGTCTAACCTCTTGACCCCCACGCCACAATGTGGTCAGCCGCAACTCAGCCCTGAACGAGAGCAGAGGAACTGAATAGACAGCAGTGAGGTGGGCATTGCATTCCCAGAGAATATTGTTCAAGTGTGAAATTTGTTCAGCTCACATTCAGATCATTGCAGGGACTATGTCTTTGATCCCAAGAACAGTCTAGTTTTGTTGTACATTGTGTGTGTTTTATCTGTGTGTCACGACATGATTTTCTGTTGCTGTCATTCCCATTAGGATGTGTGAACTCTGTACCAGAGAATAGTCTCAGTTCTAAATTTTCCTTGAGGAATAGTGTAGAACGGACTAAATCTCAGTCAGAATGGAAGAACCTCTACTGTTTATTTAACCCTCTGCTGTCATTGTCCTGGGACTGTATGAATGGGGAAGTGTAGAGGACGTTTTCCTCTGTACCTAACCCAATGCAGTCTCTGTCTTGGCAGTGTTTCTTGGGTACAGTGTTGAGGTCGCGTCACTTGCAATTGAAGAGTAGAGGAAGCTTTATTCTGATTGTCATCCCATGCTGTCCTTGTCCTGGGAGGTTTAGATGGCATCTATAATTGAAGTGAATGCAGACTTGGCTGTGGGAGTGGAGGGTACTTCTACCTGAGCACACCCATCTTTGAGATTGCTGTGCTGATCAAGACAATCTCAGACACCTTCATGCACTTTTCCAACCAACCACAGGGTGGTTAAGGATGGGTATAAATGCTGGCATTGCCAGCGATGCCCACACCCCATGCATGAATAAATACTTTCTATTTAAAAGTTACATTCACGTTCCAAACCCTCTAATGTATGATGACTTAAATGGACAATACTTGTCTGTTTGTAATTTCATTTTGAAACATAGGAATGTGTCAACCATGTAGAAATATAACAAGAACAACAAATGGAGAATTTAACAGGTAATGAGCAGGACCAGAATGCTCAGTCAGCCTGACCCCCATGGCTGAGAGGGTTCTCCCAGATGTTGACGTTACACCAGTGCCTTTTACTCTTGCAGCTTCCCCAAAAGTTTGTCCCTGATGTAAGATCATTCAATGACCCCAAGTACGAACTGTTTTTATCTCCATAACTGGTGCAAGACTTGCTGAGTATCTCCAGCCCTTCTGCTCGACCCCTTCATGGGATTTGAGCTTCCCTAAGTCAGTGTAATGAAGAACTGCAGATGATGGAGATCTGAAACACAAAAATGCGTCAAATGCCGCAGAAACTCAATAGGACTGGCAGCACATGTGGAGAGAGAAGCAGAGTTAGCATTTCAAGTGCTGTGACCCTTCTTCACAACTGTTCTGGACTCAAGCCAGGATATTGTCTTTCTTTCTTTCTCTCTCTCTCCACCAGTGTTCCCAGACTGGCTGAGTTTCTCCAGCAATTTCTGTTATGACACTTTCACAAGGTTGATGTTTGTTATCCATCCCTAAGTGCAAGGTGTCTTGCTTGTGCCAATTCAGAGGGCAGTTTAAGAGTCAACCACATTGCTGTTGGTCTGGAGTCACATGTAAGTCACACCATGCAAGGATGGCAGTTTCCCTCCTGAAAGGACATTGGTGTACATGGGTTTTCAATGACAATTGACGTCAGTGCCATCGATACCATACTGAGACTTACTTTGTGTTCCCCATTTATGATTTGAATTATTCACATCTTACCTCTTGCTGTGGTGGGATTTGAACTCATGCTCCCTGGATTACCCATCCTGTGACATTATGACTACACTGTTGTTTCCCATTCTTTGATATTTTGTGTTTGTTGTTCACGTCTTTGTCTTCTGATGTTTGGGAAATTGAACCTGTTTAAAAAATTGCCCTAAACTTGTCCCTTTGACCAAGTATTTGGTCACATGTCTCATCTGTGCTCCGGTCTTGTGATTTTTAAAGGAATTCTCATTATGTTCATGTGAAGCACTTTGACATAATTAACTGCTCACAGGTATTATTTGAATGCAGCTTGTGTCCCTATCTTAATATCTGAAAGTACAGGGTCATATTTTAAATGTAGAAGACAAAAATGAGGATGATTTCTTTTCTTTCTGTGGGTTGTGTGTCTTCTTCAAAAGGCAGTAGATTCAAAATCTTTAAGGCAGAGGTAGATAGGTTCTTGATAACCAAGGGGATGAAAGATTGTCGGGGATATGTTGGAATGTAGAGTTGAGGTTGAATTCAGATCAGCCATGATCTTATTGGATGTTGCAGCAGGCTCGAAGTGCCGAGTGACCTACTCCCGCCCATTGTATGTTTGTATCAAGCAGTCTGTGTCTCCCCTCTTATAGCTATGAACAGGGTAATTCCTTTCCGATATTGCCCCTTGTCGACAGTTAATTGATCACCAGATGGCCCTCTATTGGGAGCAGGCACCTTGTAGCAATTGCAGTATTTCTTGTGTTAATTTTGTTGTTTCTTACTAAGTGTTCCTGAGAATCTTCGAAATAAAAACCAAAACACTTCTATTATTATCGCACGAATAGATGTGTTGGTTTGGATGTAACATTGTTGAATTAGCCATTCCCATCTTTTCCAGAATTCTGTGTTTAAAGCCCTCGAGTCTGGTTTCCACCCCTGAAACAGTTCTTATCAAGGTCATATTTGACATCCTTTGTACCGGTGACAGGGATAAACATTCCCTCGTCGAATGTCCCTCTGCGGACAGCCTTGATCAGGGTTAATGACAGTACTGACCACCTCCAGCAACACTCTATCCTCTGGGAGGGTCTGCTTTTAGTGTCTTCCGTTCTGATTTGTTTAACCGGAGCTGCTGGTGTTGGCATCTATACTAATGATATCCAACTGTGCCTGAACACCACATCTCTCCCGACTCCTCTGTCATTCATAATTTACCAATAATTTCATCGGAATGCCTGCCCAATTTCCAGCATTGGATAACCATAAACATTCCCTTAGTTAAATATTGTGAAGTGTGAAGCCATTGTTTTAGTCCCCAAGTTCGACCTGAGCCCCAGTTCCCCCCACCCCCACCCCCCCCCCCCAGCCCACCACGCAAGTAACTCTGTTGACAGCCTTCACGTCACTTTAAAACTAGGATCGATAGATTCATGAAGAGTCGGGGATGAACAGTTGCAGGAAAAGGGCAGGAAAGTGAATGTGGGGAATGCCAGATGACCCAGAATCCTACTGAATGGAGAAGCAGGCTCAAGGGGCTGAATGGCATATTCCTGTTCCTGCTTCTTCTGGTTCCCGAGCCCTTCCCCCGATCCAGGACACTGACTTCAGTATGTGCCATTACTGAGACTGCTGATGGTCCCTTGTGTAATATCAACAATTTAGCAGCTGCTGAAACCTCTTGCTCCTTTGTTACCTCTGAACACAATAAGCCAATGTGTTCAGGGGAGGCGATGGCCGACTTTATTGTCACCAGACTATTCACCCAGGTAATGTTCTAGGGACTTGTGTTCAAAACCTGCCACGGCAGATGGTGGAATCTGAATTCAATATAAATCTGGAATTAAGAGTCTAATGATGAAATCGTTGTGGTTTGTTGTAAAAACTTATCTGGTTTCCTTCTGTCCGAACCTGGTCCGATCTACATGAAATTCAGATCCACTGTCAGCTGATTGAATCTTCACTGCCCTTTCAATCAAAACCTCCACTTTCACCTCCCTACTTTTATACTCCATTTAAAGGCCAATCTCCCCTTTGCCTTCCCTATTAGTCATTGTGCTCCCAGAAGCAGGATTGTCGATCAGTTTAAAGTAGGTCATATATCTCTGATTACATCGATACAGAAGGCAGTGAAGAAAGGTTTCAGCACACTGGCCTTCATCAGTTCGGGAATTGAATATAGATGTTGGCATGTTATGTTATCTTTATACAGGACGTTGATGAGGCTGCACCTGGAATATTGTGATCAGTTTTGGTCCCGTTGGTGTTCTGACTCCTGACTTCTTCAACTCTGGGTTTGTGTTGAACTTGATGGGATATTTTGTCCAACTCAGCATGTTTAAACAGTATCGCTCAGAGGGATTCATCTGAAACTTTTCAGGAGGTGAGCACAACAAGATTGAACTATTCAAAGTTACTTGGACTCTATTTTAAACTTACATCAGGACTAGTAGTCAGAGACACATACAGCTTGGAAACAGACCCTTCGGTCCAACTTGTCCATACTGACCTGATATCCTAAACTTATCTCGTCCCATTTGACAACACCTGACCCAAGTCGTGTGGCAGCTCATTTCATTTCTGTACCACCCTCTGCATGAAGAGGTTGTCCCTTTAATATATTTCGCCTCTCACCCTACACCTATGCCCTCTAGTTCTGGACTCCCCCAGCCCAGGGAAAAGACCTTCTCTATTAACCTGTCCATGCCCCTCATGATTTTGTAACCTCTATTAGGTCACTCCACTGCCTCTGACGGTCCAGTGAAAACAGTCCCAGCCGATTCAGCCTCTCCCTGTAGCTCAAACCCTCCAACCCCCAGCAACATTCCCGTAAATCGTTTTTCACAGAGAAGTCAACGTTTCAGTCCAGAAGAAGGGTTAATACACAAAACGCTGACTACTCCACATCCTGGTGCTGCCTGGCTTGCTGTATTCTCCCAACCTCTTGCTTGCCTACATCGGGTTTCAACATGTAGTAGCTCAGTGTTTTCCACTGCAGGCTCACCGTTCCGGGGACCCAGGTTTGATTCCAGCCTTGGGTGGCTGTCTGTGAGGAGTTTTCATATTCTCCCAGTGTCTGCGTGGGTTTTCTCTGGGTGGTCCTGATTTCTTCCATAGTCCAAAGACGTTCAGGTCATGTCGATTGGCGATGCTAACTGCCCATCGAGTTTGGTACATTAGTCAGAGGGAATTGGGTCTGGATGGGTTACTCTTCGGAGGGTCGATGTTGGGACCAATGGCCTGTTTCCACACTGTAGCTAATCTCATCTGCACTACTTTTGTCTCTAACGAATGGCTGAGTAGACTCGATGGGTCGAATGGCCTAACTTCTGCTCCAATGCTCTTGCGGTCTTACGTTTCTCTGGATCATTTCATTTGGCAATGTGCAGTCCCTGGCTCAAAGAGCAGCAGTTTCCAATGAAAGCAAAGCTCATACGATGGTTGAACTCCTACAGTGTGGAAACAGGTCCTTCAGCCCAACACATCTGCACAGATTCTCCGAAGAGTAACCCACTCAGATCCATTTTCCTACCCTCCATAAATTGCACACAGACCCCCAAGGGTGGAATTATTCCTGGGTTCCTGGTGCCATGAGTCAGCAGTGCTAACCGTGAGCCACCACGAGGTTGTGGTTGTGGGGTGTGGGCAATTGCAGTCCAGCAGAAAATAAAAACAGCCCACCTACTCTCCCACTGCACCCACTGTCAGAACTGGCAGGAGGTTCAGTCCGGGAGTGAGACCCAAGGCAGCGTCACCGGTGGGATCTGATTGCTGGGAGCGCTGGTGCCCCCGGTGGTGCTTCCGCAAGTTGCAGGAAAACATGAACCTCTTCCCACACTCGGGCCAGCTGAAGGGCCTCTCCCCGGTGTGGACACACTGGTGCTTCAGCAGGGCGGAGGAATGACTTCACGCACTCAGGGCAGCAGAAGGGCCTCCCACCCTCCGCCCCCCATCCCCCCATGTGGACCAGCTGGTGCTTCAGCAGTGTGGAGGAGCGGGTAAAACCCTTCCCACATTCGGGCAGGATAAAGGTATCTCCCCGGTGTGGACAGACTGTTGCATCAGCAGGGCTGAGGAATTGATGAAGGACTTCCTGCACTAAGGCAACTGAACGACCTCTCCCCCATGAGGACCCACCAATGGGCCAGTAGGTCGGAAGAAAGAGCAAAGCCCTTCCTGAAATCGGGGCAGAAGAACGGCTTCTCCTCAGTGTGGACCCACTGGTGTCTCAGCAGGTGGAAGAACTGCTGAAGGCCATCTCGCACTTGGGGCCGGAGAACAGCTTTCCCCGGTGTGGACCATCTGGTGCGTGAGCAGGACAGATGAATCACTGAAGGCATTCCCACACTCAGGGCAGCAGAAGGGCCTCTTCCCCTCTGTGGACCCATTGGTGCTTCAGAACCCTTTCAAATTTCACAATATCCTTCTGATAGGAAGGAGACCAGAATTGTACACAATATTTCAAAAGTGGTCTAAAAAATGTCCTGTACAGACACAACATAACCTCCCAACTCCAATACTCAATCAGAGGATTGTGAAAGCTTTCAAAACCCACAAAAAACAAACAGGCAAGAATGGAGGGACAAACCGAATTTTTGAGAGTCACCTTGAAAGCATCAATGAGAAAACGGCGGAGGGGGTTTATTGGGGATCCGTTCTCCTTAAATACAGTATATACGTATTTCTCTTGTGCTGTTCGTAGTTTCTCTGTGCTGCAGTGTGTAGTGGCTCGTTGAAATAATGTCCTGATGCAGCTTCATTTGTGGGTGTTGGGATGACAGGTTCTGCAGTAAAGTATTTGGTTTGTGTGCGTTGTTTTTCAGTAGATGCCAGTTTGAAATTCCCCATTGACTGTTTGCTCCACTGTGACATTAAGAAATGCCACATTGTTGTTGTTCTCCTCCCCTTCAAACCAGGAGCCCCCCCTTAGACCATAATCTCACGACTTGGAACACCAATATACAGACTAGTCAAAGGCCTCCACTGAAGGCAAAAACACCTCGTCGAAGATTCACTCCACTCCATTCACTCCATCCAAGAATTCCTGAACAGCAAAGACACTGAGATAGAAGAGGATGGAATAATGTTGTACTTTGACATAACAGCCCTGTTCACATCCATTAACATCAACGTGACCAAAGAAAACTGAAGACACTACTCGAAGAACTAAAGACACAAACACAGCATCAACTTCATCAGCAAAGATAGCACTGTCAAGCTCGTGGAACTGTGCCTTACCACCCACTTCATATTCAATAACAAGCCCTACAAACAAATCAACGAAATACCCATGAAACCACCAGCATCAGGATTCCTAGCAGAAGCAATAATGCAGAGACTCGAACAAACAGCCCTTCCAACGATCCAACCCAAACTTTGAGTCCGCTGCAGCGATGACACTTTTGTCATCAAAAAATGAAACAAATTCGAGGAATCCTACAACACCATCAACAATATCCTTACTGGCATAAAATTCACAAAAGAGGAGAACAACAACAAAGTGCCATTTCTAGATGTCACAGTGGAGCGAACAGTCAATGGTATATTCAAAACAGCGTCTACAGGAAAACAACGCATGCGAACCAAGAACTTAACAACAGAAGCAATCACCACTACACATACAAAGAAATCTGAATCAGGACACGATTTCAACGAGCCACGAGACACTGCAGCACCCAGGAACGACGAAGATCAATAAACAACCTCACAGAGTGTTTCAGAAGAACGGGTAGCCGATAAACCCCAAGAAAACGGTTTCCCTGACCGGGAATCGAACCCGGGCCGCGGTGGTGAAAGCGCCGAATCCTAACCACTAGACTACCAGGGAGATACATGCACAGCCTGATAGCTCTACTGAAAATTTCTTCCCTGACCGGAAATCGAATCCGGGCCGTGGTCGGTCGAAGGCTTTCACCTGTGTATCCAACAATGTCATTTCTTGTATCCATTGCCCCCGATGCGGTCTCCTCTACATTGGGGAGACTGGAGACTCTTCGCAGAGTCAAGTCACAACGCTTGAGGGAACATCTACAGGACACCCGCACCAATCAACCCCATTGCCCTATGGCCCAACATTTCAAACCCCCTCCCACTCTGCCGAGGACATGCAGGTCCTGGGCCTCCTTCATCGCCGCTCCCTCCCCACTCGATGCCTGGAGGATGAACGCCTCATCTTCCGCTTGGGGTAAATTCAACCCTAGGCCATCAATATGGACTTCATCAGATTCCTCATTTCCCCTCCCTCCACCTGACCTCAATTCCAACCTTCCAGCTCAGCGCTGACCTCATGACCTGTACTACCTGCCAATCTCCCTCCCCACCTATCCGCTCCACCCTCCTCTCTGATCTGTCACCTCCATCCCCTCCCCCATTCACTGATTGTACTTTTTGCTACCTTTGGCCCCGCACACCCCACCCCCAATTTATCTCTCCACCCTGGAGGGGTCCTGCCTCTATTCCTGATGAAGGGCTTTTGCCCGAAACATCGATTGTCCTGCTCCTCGGAAGCTGTCTGACTTGCTGTGCTTTTCTAGCACCACTCAGATCTAAACTTTGGTTTCCAGCATCTGCAGTCCTCACTTTTGCCGACCCAATAAACCCAGTGTACCGATTTCACATCAACAAACTGACACAAGCAGACACAACGTCTGCAGAAACCCTAGCCACATTACTTTACATTAAAGACATCTGGGAAATGATGTCCAGACAACTCAACCCTCTCAGCATCATGGTAGCCCACACATATACCAACACACTTAAGCAGCGGCTAATGTACCTGAAATACCCGATAAAAACAACCAGCAAACGGATGTAATTTACAAAATACCATACAAGGAAATATATACATGAACTCTGCCGCGCAGTTTTCTGTGGCAAGAAATGCTGGGATGAGATAAGGAAGATTTTTTCAGCCAAAACGAATCGACACTGACTGGACAGCCATTTAAAATCAACACTGTCAGCCCAGGATGGAAGACCCGAAGGTATGTACAGTTTTCTTATTTCCTGAAGATTTACAAAGCTGAGACTGGGTTTTGGTGCTTGTTCCTTTTCCACTCCCAGGAGCCGCAGTGGTTGGGGCGGTGTGTTGGGGAAAGTGAAATGTGCCCGTGAGCAGCGTGTGGGGCTATTTCAGCTCCCCCTCCTCTGACAGCGCTGTGACTTGACTCAGATGTTCTCAGGGACACTTACTGACGCGACACAGTGAAAAGAGTCTCATTCCCGCAGTTCGGAATTCAAACCGTATGCCGGCTTCAGGACAATGAGAAAGATTAATTGGGTGTGTGAAGAAGCTGTGAGCTGCATTTCAAACAGGTAGGTGGAGTCAGATGCATCATCCATTGCCCCCCTGTCACTGTGCGGATCTGACGCCGCCATGCTGCAGAGTTCTGACGTTAACACGGACATGCGCAGCAATGGGAACATTCACAAGAGTAACAGCCAAAGATAATCACCGTCACTGATTCCCTTCCATAGTCCCAACTTTGTGAAGCAGTATCTTTCACTGGCAACTAAAACACCTTTGTCCTCAGGTACCTGCTTAACTTCGATTACGACTTCACGCCCCTCACTGTTCGATCTCATTTCCAAACTCTTGGCTCATCGCCTCAATAGCAGCTCTGTGGGTATCTGCTTGTTCCACCCTGACAGGCAGTGGGCTACAAATTCCCGACCAGTCCCAATGTGATTGAAATACTTCAACCCCTCCACTGATTTGCATCTTTAAAAAAACCGTGGAGCAATCTCCGTTTCTTTTTGACGTCGTTTCTCAACTGTAGTCGGCAGGGTTCACACCTGCGTGGGGAAACCGCAATGGATTTCATGTCCATCGCATTCACCACTCGGCCCACCAATACAGAACCACACTGACAGCTTCATTTCCCAGGTCTCTCTGCCTGTGGAGCTGAGAAAAAGTGAATCCTTGCAGAGTTTGTTTGAATTCAATCACTTCTCAGGTTTCGAAAGGGTTAAATATCTGCAAATGGCGAGTCTGGGTGTTTCATCCCGAAAGATGAAATGGACGTTCAGTTAAAAACAAAACCAGAAATTTCAGGAGCAACTCAGCAGGTCAGGCAGCATCCGTGGAAAGAGAATCAGAGACAACATTTCAGAATTCGTTTTTTGCCTCATCCAGGTCCAGCCAAACCTGCTGAGTTTCTCCAGCAGTTTCGCTTTCTGTCTCGGATTCTCAGCATCCGCAGTCATTTATGTTAGAAATTCAATCAATTCAAAAACCCCTTTGTGCTGCCTCAGTGGAACAGATTTCCGTTTGGGAAACATTTTCCTGACACCATTAAAAACGTGCGCTTTCGCGGGCAAGAAAGCAGTAGGAACGAGAACAAGGAGCACGCCGTCCCTGGGTGGTCTGGAACCACCAACCTTTCGGTTAACAGCCGAACGCGCTGACCAATTGCGCCACAGAGACAGGTCCAAGAGCAGTTTGCACAGTGTCTTTGAGGAACCTACTAATCAATTCATAATTCAAACCGCCCCGCCCAAAATTACCATTGTTTTCTATCAGTTTTACTTTTCTATAATAAAGCCTTGGACATACATTGTGGAGACATGGGGACAGCCTGATCCCACCATCTGCAGGTACATCCATGTCACGAGGAATGAGCTCTCCACCACCGGGGCCATCGCCCTTCGAGCCTTTCAGTGTTTTGCCTCTTCCTGATTTTTCTCGTGCCTGCCACACGCCAGATGAAAAGCTGAATACTTCTCTGGAAAAACTGCCGGGCAATGCAGGAGAATTCAAACCGTATGCCGGCTTCAGGACAATGAGAAAGATTAATTGGGTGTGTGAAGAAGCTGTGAGCTGCATTTCAAACAGGTAGGTGGAGTCAGATGCATCATCCATTGCCCCCCTGTCACTGTGCGGATCTGACGCCGCCATGCTGCAGAGTTCTGACGTTAACACGGACATGCGCAGCAATGGGAACATTCACAAGAGTAACAGCCAAAGATAATCACCGTCACTGATTCCCTTCCATAGTCCCAACTTTGTGAAGCAGTATCTTTCACTGGCAACTAAAACACCTTTGTCCTCAGGTACCTGCTTAACTTCGATTACGACTTCACGCCCCTCACTGTTCGATCTCATTTCCAAACTCTTGGCTCATCGCCTCAATAGCAGCTCTGTGGGTATCTGCTTGTTCCACCCTGACAGGCAGTGGGCTACAAATTCCCGACCAGTCCCAATGTGATTGAAATACTTCAACCCCTCCACTGATTTGCATCTTTAAAAAAACCGTGGAGCAATCTCTGTTTCTTTTTGACGTCGTTTCTCAACTGTAGTCGGCAGGGTTCACACCTGCGTGGGGAAACCGCAATGGATTTCATGTCCATCGCATTCACCACTCGGCCCACCAATACAGAACCACACTGACAGCTTCATTTCCCAGGTCTCTCTGCCTGTGGAGCTGAGAAAAAGTGAATCCTTGCAGAGTTTGTTTGAATTCAATCACTTCTCAGGTTTCGAAAGGGTTAAATATCTGCAAATGGCGAGTCTGGGTGTTTCATCCCGAAAGATGAAATGGACGTTCAGTTAAAAACAAAACCAGAAATTTCAGGAGCAACTCAGCAGGTCAGGCAGCATCCGTGGAAAGAGAATCAGAGACAACATTTCAGAATTCGTTTTTTGCCTCATCCAGGTCCAGCCAAACCTGCTGAGTTTCTCCAGCAGTTTCGCTTTCTGTCTCGGATTCTCAGCATCCGCAGTCATTTATGTTAGAAATTCAATCAATTCAGAAACCCCTTTGTGCTGCCTCAGTGGAACAGATTTCCGTTTGGGAAACATTTTCCTGACACCATTAAAAACGTGCACTTTCGCAGGCAAGAAAGCAGTAGGAACGAGAACAAGGAGCGCGCCGTCCCTGGGTGGTCTGGAACCACCAACCTTTCGGTTAACAGCCGAACGCGCTGACCAATTGCGCCACAGAGACAGGTCCAAGAGCAGTTTGCACAGTGTCTTTGAGGAACCTACTAATCAATTCATAATTCAAACCGCCCCGCCCAAAATTACCATTGTTTTCTATCAGTTTTACTTTTCTATAATAAAGCCTTGGACATACATTGTGGAGACATGGGGACAGCCTGATCCCACCATCTGCAGGTACATCCATGTCACGAGGAATGAGCTCTCCACCACCGGGGCCATCGCCCTTCGAGCCTTTCAGTGTTTTGCCTCTTCCTGATTTTTCTCGTGCCTGCCACACGCCAGATGAAAAGCTGAATACTTCTCTGGAAAAACTGCCGGGCAATGCAGGAGAATGGCACAACGGGTGCGTGTTGGGACCATAACGCAAAAGAGAGACCATTCTCTCCTATTCATTCAACGTCGTCTTTAGCAGCTTTCCCGCTCTGTTCTGCACCTTGCCTTGACATCCGCTTCCCAAAAAAAGCTTCGACATAAATATTTCACAATGATGTACTGGCCCAATGTGCACAGTTGAGGTGACAACCTGAGGGGTCAGTAAATCCCGAACTGACACTGACAAAGAGGCAGATTCATTGGACGCAAACGGGAATTCGGTGGTCATGTTTAAAGTAACAATGTGCAGAATTACATGGAGAAGGCAAGAGAATGATACGGATAGAGACCCACGTTTACTTACTGTGTCGACCCAGCAGAGCGAAGGTGGGCCGCATGGCGTCTATTCAGAGTGAAATCACAAGAGAGTGTGGGAAGTTAGAAAAAGTTGATATTTACACAGCCTGCATACGTCTGCGCAACACCATATAAGACGACAGCAGTGAAGATCTTTGACATCAGTCTCGAGCGTGCATGCCACGCGCCAGACGAAAGGCTGAAGGGACCTGTGAAGCGGCCCGTTGTGCGTCGGAGCAGAGTGGCGCAGCGGTAGCGTGCTGGGCCCATAACCCAGAGGTCGATGGATCGAAACCGTCCTCTGGTCTTGTTCAGTGCCTCCTTGAGCGACTTGCATTTGCGATGGTACTCGGTTTGTTTAGCACCTTGCCTTTCAAACCGTTCAAGTGAGGTGCTTTTGGAGGTCTGAGTGGTCTTCTCCTGTTCTTCGTCGGTTTCCTATGAACTGAATCACAAAACCACTTCTCTGAGATGCCAATGAACTGATAACATTGAAACGCATACCTTGTGGTTTCGTGCCTTCCCTGCAGGAGTTCGCCAAGTCCGTTCCGACGTGAATGACAAGATGATCCGTATGTCGGAAACCGCATCCCGTGGACAGAATGACAAGCAGATCTTCTGCAAACTCTTTGCTGCTTGCAATTCTTGGAGCAAAGTGGAATGTATTTCACACTGACCAAGTTTCAGCTGGCTCCGAGTCTCCAGTGTACATTGCTCTCTTTCCCGCCAGCTCAGAGAGAGAACAATAGGAGGGACAAAGGAGTGAATAACGATCCGTGTGGGAGGGTGAATAACTGTTAATGGAGACCGTTAGTGACTAACAATAAGTAGTGTGTCATAGCAGACTATGTGATAACAAGGGCTCGTATGTGTGTGGTAGGGGTCAAGGACATGGGGGATTTCAGGCCCTAAAGTCATGGAACTCGATCTTGAAGACCGGAGGGCTGTAGGGTTTTGAAGTGGAATATGAGGCGTTGTTCTTCCATCTGGAGCTGAGCTTTGCTGGAACACTGCTGCAAGCCTGAGACAGAGATGTTGGCCAGGGAACATGGTGGCGTGTTAAAGTGGTAGGAAAGCAGAAGCTCAGGGCCTTTTTTCGCGGGTAGAACCGAGATGTTCTGCGAAGCAGACACCCAGTTTATACTCCATGCTCCGTTGGGGAAACGACGCTGTGAGCAGCGAATGCAGTAGACTAGGTTGCGGCAAATGTGCAGGTAAAGTGCTGCTTCACCTGGAAGGTACGTTCGAGCCTGGAAGGATATTCAGGAGGGAGCAGGTAAATTGTTCTTCTGAGTGAAATCACGGTTCGTAAAAACAGAATGTGGCAATTTAGACAGAGTTAATACTTGCTCGTCAGCGATATGTCTGCCGGTGTGTGATGAGAGCATAACCCAGAAGGGAAACCATCTTCCCTATTCACTCAATGTCGAGTTTAGCAGCTTTCCCGATAACGGCGCACTGTTGTGCACCTCGCCTTCTCATCTGCTTCCCAAAAAACTTCGACGTAAATATTTCACATTGATACACAGGCCCAGTATGCAGAGTTGAGATGACACACCCGTGGAGGTCTGCGGGGTCTTCTCCTGTTTTCTGTACCCTATGTTGAGGAGGGCAATACTTGTCACTGGTCACTCCGGTGTCAGAGAAAAGTTTAGAAAGAAAACGGGTTAATTTTCTGCCAGTAGAGAGGGCCCGGTTCCTGGGGACGGGCAAACGGCAGCAGAGAGACAGAATGAGAAGCAGCTGTTCATACAGTCATAGAGATGTACAGCATAGAAACAGACCCTTCGGTCCAACCCGTCCATGCCGACCAGATATCCCACCCCAATCTCGTCCCAGCTGCCAGCACCCGGCCCATATACCTCCAAACCCTTCCTATTCATATATCCATCCAAACGCCTCTTAAATGTTGCAATTGTACCAGTCTCCGCCACTTTCTCTGGCAACTCATTCCACACACGCACCACCTCCTGCGTGAAAAAGTTGCCCCTTAGATCTTTTTTATATCTTTCCCCTCTCACCCTTAATCTATGCCCTCTAGTTCTTGACTCCCCGACCCCAGGGAAAAGACTTTGCCTATTTATCCTATCCATGCCCCTCATAATTTTGTAAACATCCATAAAGTCACCCTTCAACCTCTGACGTTCCAGAGAAAACAGCCCCAGCCTGTTCAATGTCAACTGGACTTTACTCTGAGCAAGACTCAGCTGGTTCAAGAGGTAGTGCGGGGGCAGGGACGCCGGCGTACCAACCGTGTGGCCCGTTGGTCTAGGGGTATGATTCTTGCTTTGGGTCTTCGTCGACGCAGACGTGCGAGAGATCCCGGGTTTCATGATTTGTGCGAAAGCGCCTGTTTAATTTCCTCAAAAAGCACCTTCGTAAAACGAGGTTGCGCTCCCTGGAGGACCAATGGGACAGAAAGCAGCGAAGTGGAATGATTGGAGATAGCGTTGAATAAGTTGACGTGAGTGATGCAGTGTTTGAGGGATGTGTTGGGGCCAGAACCCAACAGGGAGACCACTCTCTCCTGTTCATTCAACGTCGTCTTTCGCAGCTTTCCTGTATAACGGCGCTCTGTTCTGCACCTTGCATTCTCATCGGATTCCCAAAAAAGCTTTGACTTAAATATTTCACAATGATATACTGGCCCAATGTGCACAGTTGAGGTGACAACCTCTGAGGGGTCACCTGCTCTCTGTATCCTATTTTCAGGAGGGCAATGCTTGTCACTGGTCACTCCGGTGTCAGAGAAAACTTTAGAAAGAAAACAATTTAATTTGGTTGACGCAGTG
Organism: Chiloscyllium punctatum; assembly: GCF_047496795.1. NCBI lineage: Eukaryota > Metazoa > Chordata > Chondrichthyes > Orectolobiformes > Hemiscylliidae > Chiloscyllium > Chiloscyllium punctatum. The sequence continues at coordinate 28,937,917 of NC_092774.1, read as the reverse complement.
GTGCAGTGGTTGAGGGATGTCAGCGATGAGGGTCGATTGGAAATTTGGGAGAGCTCTCTTCGGAGTACAGAAGTTTGAAATCTGGCCCGATTGAAGCTTTTCAAGTCATGCGAAGTCCAGACAGAGAAAGTAATGTCGTCAAAATGTTCCCACGCCTGAAAGGATCGGCAACGATTCGGCAGAGTTTTAAAGTCATGAGGAAAAGAACCAAAAGTGACATGAGGAAGAATGCTTTCGTACAGGGTGTTATTGGGGTCAGTAAATCCCTAACTGACACCGACAAAGAGGCAGATTCATTAGACGCAAAGGGGAAGATTTGGCTCAACCGATATACGGAGTCAAAGTACTCCTTCCGTGATTTGAAATATAAGGAGCTGCTGTTGTGGAGCTTATCAAGATTCGAACATGCAACTTTCAGAAATCGAGCCAGACGCGCCACCGTTGCGCCACAAGCTCACAGACGCCAGAGCTGCGAAGCTGTGCGCTTTTAATAGGGTCAGGAAAATGTTCCCCAAACGGAAAGGGACTGCGGATACTGAGAAGCCGAGACCAAAAGAGAAACTCGGTAGGTTTGACAGTACCTGTCGAAGAAAACAAAATTCTGAAATGTTGTCTCTGATTCTCTTTCCACAGACGTTGCCTGACCTTCTCAGTTCCTCCTGCAATTTCTAGTTTTGTTTTTTACTGAAAGTTCATTTCATCTTTTGGGGTGAAACACCGAAATATCTGCAAACACCATGTGCCGATATTTAACCCTTTTGAATCACTGTGAAGTGATTGGATTCAAACAAACTCTGCGATGATTCACTCTTTCTCAGCTCCATAGGCAGACAGACCTGGGAAGTCAAGCTGTCAGTGTGGTTCTGTATTCGTGGGCCGAGTGGTTAATGCGATGTACATGAAATCCATTGCGGTTTCCCCACGCAGGTGTGAACCCTGCCGAGTACAAAATGAGAAATGTCGTCGAAAAGAAAGGGAGCTTGCTCCCCGGCTTCTTCTTTAAGATTCAAATCAGTGGAGGGGGAAAAATATTTCACTCAAATTGGGACTGGTGGGAATCTGCAACCCACTGCCTGTTCGGGTGGAGCAAGCCGATACCCGCAGAGCTTCTTTGGAGGCTATGAGCAAAGTGTTTGTAAATGAGACTAGAACAGTGAGGTGCTTGAAATCGTGATCGAAATGAAGCAGGCACCTGACGACAAGGGTGTTTCCTTTGCCAGTGAAATATACTGCTTCACAAAGTTGGGCCTGTGGAAGGGAATCAGTGACGGTGATTATCTTTGGTTGTTCACCTTGTGAATGTTCCCATTGCTGCGCATGTCCGTGTTAATGTCAGAACTCTGCAGCATGGTGGCGTTAGATACGCACAGGGCAGGGGCGCAATGGATAATGCATCTGACTCCACCTACCTGTTTGAAATGCAGCTCACAGCTTCTTCACATACCCCAATTATTCTTCTCATTGTCCTGAAGCCGGCATACGGTTTGAATTCCCGATCTGCGGGAATGAGAATCCTTTCACTGTCTCGCGTCAGTAAATGTCCCTGAGAACATCTGAGTCAACTCACAGCGCAGTCAGATGAGGGGAAGCTGAAATAGCCCCACATGCTGCTCACGGGCACATTTTATTCTCCCCAACTCAACGCCTCAACCACTGCGGCTCCTGGGAGTGGAAAAGAAACAATCAGCAAAACCCAGTCTAAGCTCTGTGAATCTTCAGAAAATCAGCAAACGGTCATCCCTTCGGATTTTCTATCCTGGGCTGACAGGGATGGGTTTTGTCACTCTTTTGTAGGACATTGCAAGTGGATGTTTTGCAAAAACGCACCACAATGCAATCTGAATAATCAGGACCTGGATGTTTTCGGTCTTTGAATGTAAGTGTTGTGCTCCAGAACTTTGCTGTTCACAGTTTATAATACTTATCTTCCCAGTTCCCTGTATCACTTGTCGAAAATGTTTAATTTGTGTCTTGTAATCCTTTCACTGTCTGCTAATGAGGATAGCGTTTCCGTGTTTTACTTAAAATATCTTGACCTTGCATACCTCAAGCCTCAAGCTAATTTCACAAGAAACCTTCTCCAGTTCAAAAGTTAATGATGGCTCTGTTTCTTGTCACGTGTCGAATTTCAGATCGATGTTGTTAATGTTCCTTATACTCCTTCAGATCCAGGTTTCGCTCACAGGGCTAGAACAGGACTGTCACCAAATACATTTACCAATCTACGTTCATCCTATCGATTGTATTAGCATCATCAACACTTCTCATCAAAATAACTCGAGAGACTTTCATCACAATTTTCTGTGAACAGTTCTACATTAGCTTTGCTGAATGTACCCCATACTTCTTGAAGTGGCTCCTTATTTTCGGTCCTGATTATTAATCTCTCTACGCATGGGAATGGAACCTTCCCACCCGCTCGATCTCTCATCAATGTGTGCAGTTCAATTCGATCTCCCATCAGCTTCCGCTGTCCTGATCAAATCCAGGGGAACAGGAAACGTTGGGGCTATGGCTCGGACAGGACAATCCGAATACTCACCTTTCCTGTTAGAACAATTCCATGAGAAAGTTTAGACCTCTACTTTGGGCGTGTAGTTGTGGCCGAACACTTAAGGTGTTGGCGTAGAGATCCTTTGGGGCTCCCCCACCCAGGGTGGTAACCTGCTGGCTCTGCTTTCTTCGCTGGCGATTTTAAATGACTTCCTGTTGGTTGCATTATCCCTCAAACTTCACAAAACCCGTCTCAATAAAGTCCCGTTTTCTCATGTCTGGGAATTGATTGCCATGCAGGAAACTCGGGTTCTGAACAAACAACGTACCAGACTCACAACGTCAGCTCTGTTTCCCTTTCCACAGATGCTGCTCGACCTGTTGACATTCTGCAGTATTCTCTGTGTTTATTAGTCACAAGTGCTGCTTTTCATTCAAGAACTTCAATCCCTGTCCTCTGGTAACTGACTCTGGTCAGTGGCAATTGGTTCTTCTGAACATTAATCTGCCCATTCCCACCGCTTCTTCTCCCATCTTGACCAACAGCCCCAGGAAATCTCAATTTATCCTTCTTTACTCCAAAGCGAACATTCTCAACCTTGGGAATGTCCGCCCAAAATGTAAATTCCTCATCCCTGGACATGAGGCAAGGTGTACAATTGGGAAGCGATTTTGGCAAAACATTGTCAGTTAGAAAATGGAAAAATGTTCAAATGTTCATGAAGCAAAACAGAAATCCCAGTCTCCAGCTTTGTGAACGTTTAGAAACTCGTTGGGAAGCGGATTTAGAGGAGAATGAAAGATGACCTGTCCGACAGTCCAGACACCGTCCCCTTGTTGAAGAGGCCGGGAGGTTGACTCTGATGTTCTCGGCACATGAACTGATCTGAGACATTGAAAGAATTGTCGTTCCTGCACAACAGGAATTCAAACCCCTTCTCCCCTCCGAGCCAATGAGAGAACTCGGGAACAGGCAAAACACTGAAAGGCTGGAAGGGCGACGGCCCCGGAGTAAGAAAGCTAGTTCCTCGTGACATGGATGTGTCTGCAGACTGTCCCCGGTATCTCCACAACACATCTCCCAGGCTTGATTATAAAAAAGTAAAACTGATAGACGACAATTGTAATTCTAGACGGGGAGTCTGAATTATAAAATCACGAGGCGATGGTGCAGTCCACGTCCGCGCCTGTCTCTGTGGCGCAATTGGTCAGCGTGTTTGGCTGTTAACCGAAAGGTTGGTGGTTCGAGCCCACTGAGGGGCGGGGTGTTCGCTGTTCTCCTTTGGCTTCGATGCTGTGCACTTTTAATGGAGTCAGGAAAATGTTCCCCAAACGGAAATCTTCTCCAAAAGGGGTTTCGAATTGACTGAATGTCTCACGTAAGGGACTGCGTATGCTGAGAAGATGAGACCAAAAGAGAAACTCGGCAGGTTTGACAGTACCTGTCGGAGAAAACAAAATTCTGAAATGTTGCCTCCGATTCACTTTCCACAGATGTTGCCTGACCTTCTCAGTTCCTCCTGCAATTTCTCACTGAACGTTCATTTCATCTTTTCGGGAGAAACACCGAAATATCTGCAAACACCATGTGCAGATATTTAACCCTTTCGAATCACTGCGAAGTGATTGGATTCAAACAAACTCTGCGATGATTCACTCTTTCTCAGCTCCACAGGCAGACAAACCTGGGAAGTCAAGCTGTCAGTGTGGTTCTGTATTCGTGGGCCGAGTGGTTAATGCGATGTACATGAAATCCATTGCGGTTTCCCCACGCAGGTGTGAACCCTGCCGAGTACAAAATGAGAAATGTCGTCGAAACGAAAGGGAGCTTGCTCCCCGGCTTCTTCTTTAAGATTCCTATTCCCTTTTTTTTTTTTTTTTTTTTTTTTTTTTTTTTTTTTTTGAACAGGGGCACAACATTCAGCATGGAGTCCAGTTACAAGTGGAGTTCCGCAGGGATCAGTTCTGGGTCCTCTGCTGTTTGTAATTTTTATTAATGACTTAGATGAGGGAGTCGAAGGGTGGGTCAGTAAATTTGCAGATGATACAAAGATAGGTGGAGTTGTGGACAGTGAGGAGGGCTGTTGTCGGCTGCAGAGGGACTTAGATATGATGCAGAGCTGGGCTGAGGAGTGGCAGATGGAGTTCAACCCTGCCAAGTGTGAAGTTGTCCATTTTGGAAGAACAAATAAGAATGCGGAATACAGGGTTAATGGTAGGGTTCTTGGTCAGGTGGAGGAACAGAGGGATCTTGGGGTCTATGTACATAGATCTTTGAAGGTTGCCACTCAGGTGGATAGAGTTTGTAAGAAGGCCTATGGAGTATTATCGTTCATTAGCAGAGGGATTGAATTCAAGAGTCGTGAGGTGATGTTGCAGCTGTACAGGACTTTGGTTAGGCCACATTTGGAGTACTGTGTGCAGTTCTGGTCGCCTCACTTTAGGAAAGATGTGGAAGCTTTGGAGAGGGTGCAGAGAAGATTTACCAGGATGTTGCCTGGAATGGAGAGTAGGTCATACGAGGATAGGTTGAGAGTTCTCGGCCTTTTCTCGTTGGAACGGCGAAGGATGAGGGGTGACTTGATAGAGGTTTATAAGATGATCAGAGGAATAGATAGAGTAGACAGTCAGAAACTTTTTCCCCGGGTACAACAGAGTGTTACAAGGGGACATAAATTTAAGGTGAAGGGTGGAAGGTATAGGGGAGATGTCAGGGGTGGGTTCTTCACCCAGAGAGTGGTGGGGGCATGGAATGCGCTGCCCGTGGGAGTGGTAGAGTCAGATTCATTGGCGACCTTTAAGCGGCATTTGGATAGGTACATGGATGGGTGCTTAATCTAGGATAGAAGTTCGGCACAACATCGTGGGCCGAAGGGCCTGTTCTGTGCTGTATTGTTCTATGTTCTATGTTCTCTATGTTCTATTCAAATCAGTGGAGGGGGAAAAATATTTCACTCAAATTGGGACTGGTGGGAATCTGCAACCCACTGCCTGTTCGGGTGGAGCAAGCCGATACCCGCAGAGCTTCTTTGGAGGCTATGAGCAAAGTGTTTGTAAATGAGACTAGAACAGTGAGGTGCTTGAAATCGTGATCGAAATGAAGCAGGCACCTGACGACAAGGGTGTTTCCTTTGCCAGTGAAATATACTGCTTCACAAAGTTGGGCCTGTGGAAGGGAATCAGTGACGGTGATTATCTTTGGTTGTTCACCTTGTGAATGTTCCCATTGCTGCGCATGTCCGTGTTAACGTCAGAACTCTGCAGCATGGTGGCGTTAGATACGCACAGGGCAGGGGCGCAATGGATAATGCATCTGACTCCACCTACCTGTTTGAAATGCAGCTCACAGCTTCTTCACATACCCCAATTATTCTTCTCATTGTCCTGAAGCCGGCATACGGTTTGAATTCCCGATCTGCGGGAATGAGAATCCTTTCACTGTCTCGCGTCAGTAAATGTCCCTGAGAACATCGGAGTCAACTCACAGCGCAGTCAGATGAGGGGAAGCTGAAATAGCCCCACATGCTGCTCACGGGCACATTTTATTCTCCCCAACTCAACGCCTCAACCACTGCGGCTCCTGGGAGTGGAAAAGAAACAATCAGCAAAACCCAGTCTAAGCTCTGTGAATCTTCAGAAAATCAGCAAACGGTCATCCCTTCGGATTTTCTATCCTGGGCTGACAGGGATGGGTTTTGTCACTCTTTTGTAGGACATTGCAAGTGGATGTTTTGCAAAAACGCACCACAATGCAATCTGAATAATCAGGACCTGGATGTTTTCGGTCTTTGAATGTAAGTGTTGTGCTCCAGAACTTTGCTGTTCACAGTTTATAATACTTATCTTCCCAGTTCCCTGTATCACTTGTCGAAAATGTTTAATTTGTGTCTTGTAATCCTTTCACTGTCTGCTAATGAGGATAGCGTTTCCGTGTTTTACTTAAAATATCTTGACCTTGCATACCTCAAGCCTCAAGCTAATTTCACAAGAAACCTTCTCCAGTTCAAAAGTTAATGATGGCTCTGTTTCTTGTCACGTGTCGAATTTCAGATCGATGTTGTTAATGTTCCTTATACTCCTTCAGATCCAGGTTTCGCTCACAGGGCTAGAACAGGACTGTCACCAAATACATTTACCAATCTACGTTCATCCTATCGATTGTATTAGCATCATCAACACTTCTCATCAAAATAACTCGAGAGACTTTCATCACAATTTTCTGTGAACAGTTCTACATTAGCTTTGCTGAATGTACCCCATACTTCTTGAAGTGGCTCCTTATTTTCGGTCCTGATTATTAATCTCTCTACGCATGGGAATGGAACCTTCCCACCCGCTCGATCTCTCATCAATGTGTGCAGTTCAATTCGATCTCCCATCAGCTTCCGCTGTCCTGATCAAATCCAGGGGAACAGGAAACGTTGGGGCTATGGCTCGGACAGGACAATCCGAATACTCACCTTTCCTGTTAGAACAATTCCATGAGAAAGTTTAGACCTCTACTTTGGGCGTGTAGTTGTGGCCGAACACTTAAGGTGTTGGCGTAGAGATCCTTTGGGGCTCCCCCACCCAGGGTGGTAACCTGCTGGCTCTGCTTTCTTCGCTGGCGATTTTAAATGACTTCCTGTTGGTTGCATTATCCCTCAAACTTCACAAAACCCGTCTCAATAAAGTCCCGTTTTCTCATGTCTGGGAATTGATTGCCATGCAGGAAACTCGGGTTCTGAACAAACAACGTACCAGACTCACAACGTCAGCTCTGTTTCCCTTTCCACAGATGCTGCTCGACCTGTTGACATTCTGCAGTATTCTCTGTGTTTATTAGTCACAAGTGCTGCTTTTCATTCAAGAACTTCAATCCCTGTCCTCTGGTAACTGACTCTGGTCAGTGGCAATTGGTTCTTCTGAACATTAATCTGCCCATTCCCACCGCTTCTTCTCCCATCTTGACCAACAGCCCCAGGAAATCTCAATTTATCCTTCTTTACTCCAAAGCGAACATTCTCAACCTTGGGAATGTCCGCCCAAAATGTAAATTCCTCATCCCTGGACATGAGGCAAGGTGTACAATTGGGAAGCGATTTTGGCAAAACATTGTCAGTTAGAAAATGGAAAAATGTTCAAATGTTCATGAAGCAAAACAGAAATCCCAGTCTCCAGCTTTGTGAACGTTTAGAAACTCGTTGGGAAGCGGATTTAGAGGAGAATGAAAGATGACCTGTCCGACAGTCCAGACACCGTCCCCTTGTTGAAGAGGCCGGGAGGTTGACTCTGATGTTCTCGGCACATGAACTGATCTGAGACATTGAAAGAATTGTCGTTCCTGCACAACAGGAATTCAAACCCCTTCTCCCCTCCGAGCCAATGAGAGAACTCGGGAACAGGCAAAACACTGAAAGGCTGGAAGGGCGACGGCCCCGGAGTAAGAAAGCTAGTTCCTCGTGACATGGATGTGTCTGCAGACTGTCCCCGGTATCTCCACAACACATCTCCCAGGCTTGATTATAAAAAAGTAAAACTGATAGACGACAATTGTAATTCTAGACGGGGAGTCTGAATTATAAAATCACGAGGCGATGGTGCAGTCCACGTCCGCGCCTGTCTCTGTGGCGCAATTGGTCAGCGTGTTTGGCTGTTAACCGAAAGGTTGGTGGTTCGAGCCCACTGAGGGGCGGGGTGTTCGCTGTTCTCCTTTGGCTTCGATGCTGTGCGCTTTTAATGGAGTCAGGAAAATGTTCCCCAAACGGAAATCTTCTCCAAAAGGGGTTTCGAATTGACTGAATGTCTCACGTAAGGGACTGCGTATGCTGAGAAGATGAGACCAAAAGAGAAACTCGGCAGGTTTGACAGTACCTGTCGGAGAAAACAAAATTCTGAAATGTTGCCTCCGATTCACTTTCCACAGATGTTGCCTGACCTTCTCAGTTCCTCCTGCAATTTCTCACTGAACGTTCATTTCATCTTTTCGGGAGAAACACCGAAATATCTGCAAACACCATGTGCAGATATTTAACCCTTTCGAATCACTGCGAAGTGATTGGATTCAAACAAACTCTGCGATGATTCACTCTTTCTCAGCTCCACAGGCAGACAAACCTGGGAAGTCAAGCTGTCAGTGTGGTTCTGTATTCGTGGGCCGAGTGGTTAATGCGATGTACATGAAATCCATTGCGGTTTCCCCAAGCAGGTGTGAACCCTGCCGAGTACAAAATGAGAAATGTCGTCGAAAAGAAAGGGAGCTTGCTCCCCGGCTTCTTCTTTAAGATTCAAATCAGTGGAGGGGGAAAAATATTTCACTCAAATTGGGACTGGTGGGAATCTGCAACCCACTGCCTGTTCAGGTGGAACAAGCAGATACCCGCAGAGCTTCTTTGGAGGCTATGAGCAAAGTGTTTGGAAATGAGACTAGAACAGTGAGGTGCTTGAAATCGTGATCGAAATGAAGCAGGCACCTGAGGACAAGGGTGTTTCCTTTGCCTGTGAAAGATACTGCTTCACAAAGTTGGGCCTGTGGAAGGGAATCAGTGACGGTGATTATCTTTGGTTGTTCACATTGTGAATGTTCCCATTGCTGCGCATGTTCGTGTTAATGTCAGAAATCTGCAGCATGGTGGCGTTAGATGCGCACAGGGCCTGGCGCACCAAACTCCACCTATCTGTTTGAAATGCAGCTCACAGCTTCTTCACACACCCCAATTAATCTTTCTCATTGTCCTGAAGCCGGCATACGGTTTGAATTCCCGACCTGCGGGAATGAGTATACTTTCACTGTCTCGCGTCAGTACATGTCCCTGAGAACATCGGAGTCAACTCACAGCGCAGTCAGATGAGGAAAAGCTGAAATAGCCCCACACGCTGCTCACGGGCACATTTTATTCTCCCCAACTCAACGCCTCAACCACTGCGGCTCCTGGGAGTTGAAAAGAAACAATCACCAAAACCCAGTCTAAGCTCTGTGAATCTTCAGAAAATCAGCAAACGTTCATCCCTTCGGATTTTCTATCCTGGGCTGACAGCGATGGGTTTTGTCAACCTTTTGTAGGACATTGCAAGTGGATGTTTTGCAAAAAAGCACCACAATGCAATCTGATTAATCAGGACCTGGATGTTTTCGGTCTTTGAATGTAAGTGTTGTGCTCCAGAACTTTGCTGTTCACAGTTTATAATACTTATCTTCCCAATTCCCTGTATCACTTGTCGAAAATGTTTAATTTGTGTCTTGTAATCCTTTCACTGTCTGCTAATGAGGATAGCGTTTCCGTGTTTTACCTAAATTATCTTGACCTTGCATACCTCAAGCCTCAAGCTAATTTCACGAGAAACCCTCTCCAGTTCAAAAGCCAACTGTTAATGATGGCTCTGTTCCTTGTCACGTGTCCAATTTCAGATCGATGTTGTTAATGTCCCTTATGCTCCTTCAGATCCAGGTTTCCCTCACAGGGCTAGAACAGAACTGTCACCAAATACATTGACCAATCTACGTTCATCCTATCGATTGTATTAGCATCATCAACACTTCTCGTCAAAATAACTCGAGAGACTTTCATCACAATTTTCTGTGAACAGTTCTACATTAGCTTTGCTGAATGAACCCCAAATTTCTTGAAGTGGCTCCTTATTTTCGGTCCTGATTATTAATCTCTCTACGCATGGGAATGGATCCTTCCCACCCGCCCTATCTCTATCAATGTGTTTAGTTCAATTCGATCTCCCATCAGCCTCCTCTGTCCTGATCAAATCCAGGGGAGCAGGAACCGTTGGGGTTATGGCGCGGACAGGACAAGCCCAATACTCACCTTTCCTGTTAGAACTCTTCCATGAGAAAGTTTAGACCACAACTTTGGGCGTGTAGTTGTCGCCGAACAGTTAACGTGTTGGTGTAGAGATCCTGTGGGGCTCCCCGCCCAGGGTGGTAACCTGCTGACTAGGTCCACGTCATCTTTCGTGATGAAACACCCAGACCCGCCATTTGCAGATATTTAACCATTTCGAATATTGCGAAGTGATTGGATTCAATCAAACTCTGTAATGATTCCCTCTTTCTCAGCTCCACAGGCAGAGAGACCTGGGAAATGAAGCTGTCAGTGTGGTTCTGTATTGATGGGCCGATTGGTGAGTGCGATGGAGATGAAATCCATTGCGCTTTCCCCACGCAGGTGTGAACCCTGCCGACTACAGTTGAGAAATGTCGTAAAAAGGAAAGGGAGATTGCTCCACGATTTGTTTAAAGATGCAACTCAGTGGAGGAGTTGAAATATTTCAATCACATTGGGCCTGGTCGGGAATCTGCAACCCACTGCCTGACAGGGTGGAACAATCAGATACCCACAGAACATTTTTTGAAGCTCTGAGCCAAGTATTTGGAAATGAGACGAGAACAGTTTGGGGTGTGAAGTCGTGATCGAAGTGAAGTCGGCACCTGAGGATTAATGTGTTTTATTTGCCAGTGAAAGATAGTGCTTCACAAAGTTGGGACTATGGAAGGGAAGCAGTAACGGTGATTATCTTTGGCTGTTCCTCTTGTGAATGTTCCCAATGCTGCGCATGTCCGTGTTAACGTCAGAACTCTGCAGCATGGCGGCGTCAGGTCCGCACAGTGACGGGGCGCAATGGATGACGCATCTGACTCCACCTACCTGTTTGAAATGTAGCTCACAGCTTCTTCACACACCCCAATTAATCTTTCGCATTGTCCTGATGCCGGCATATGGTTTGAATTGCTGATCTGCAGGAACGAGACTCTTCACTGTCTCGCGTCGGGAAGTGCCCCTGAGAACATCAGAGTAAAGTCATAGCGCTGTCAGAGGAGGGGAAGCTGAAATAGCCCCACACGCTGCTCACGGGCACATTTCACTTTCCCCAACTCACCGCCCCAACCACTGCGGCTCCTGGGAGTGGAAAGGGAACAACCACCAAAACCCAGTCTCAGCTTTGTAAATCTTCAGGAAATAAGAAAACTGTTCATCCCTTCGGGTCTTCCATCCTGGGCTGACAGCGTTGATTTTAAATGGCTGTCCAGTCAGTGCCGATTCGTCTTGGCTGAAATAATCTTCATTATCTCATCCCAGCATTTCTTGCCTCAGAGAACTGTGCGGCAGAGTTCATGTATATATATCCTTGTATGGTATTTTTTAAATAACATTCGTTCGCTGGGTGTTTGTATCGGGTGTTTCAGGTTCATTAGCCGCTGTTTAAGTGTGTTGGTAGGTTTGTGGGCGACCATGATGCTGAGAGGATTGAGTTGTCTTGACATCATTTCACAGATGTCTTTAATGTAAAGTAATGTGGTTAGTGTTTCTGTCGACGTTGTGTCTGCTTGTGTCCGTTTGTTGATGTGAAATCGTCACACTGAGTTTATTGGTGAGTCAAAAGTGAGGACTGCAGATGCTGGAAACCAGAGTTTAGATCAGAGTGGTGCTGGAAAAGTACAGCAGGTCAGACAGCCTCCGAGGAGTAGTAAAATCGACGTTTCGGGTAAAAGGCCTTAATCAGGAATTAAGGCAGGACGCCTCCAGTGTGGAAAGATAAATCGGGTGTTGCTGGGCCAAAGGTAGCAAAGAGTACAATAGGTGAATGGGGGTGGGGATGGAGGTGACAGGCCAGAGAGTAGGGTGGAGCGGATAGGTGGGGAGGGAGATGTTCCCTCAAGCGCTGTGACTTGGCACTGCGAGGAGTCTCCAGTCTCCCCAATGTAGAGGAGACCGCATCAGGAGCAATGGATACAAGAAATGACATTGTTGGATACACAGGTGAACGCCTTCTCACGACCGTGGCCCAGATTTGATTTCCGGGCAGGGAAGAAACTTTTGGTAGAGCTGTCAGCGTTTGCTTGTGTCTCCCTGGTGGTCTAGTGGTTAGGATTCGGCGCTTTCACCGCCGTGGCCCCGGTTCGATTCCCGGTCAGGGAAGCAGTTTTCAGGGGTTTCCTACGTTGCCCGTGCTTCTAAAATACTCGGCTCGTTTATTTGTTGATCTTCGTCGTTCCTCGGTGCAGCTGTGTGCCATGGCTCGTTGAAATAGTGTCCTGATTCAGATTTGTTTGCATGTGTAGGGATGATTGCTTCTGTCGTTAATTTCTTGGTTCGCGTGCGTTGTTTTCCTGTAGACGCTGTTTTGAATTTACCATTGACTGTTCACTCTACTGTGACATGTAGAAATGGCACTTTGTTGTTGTTCTCCTCTTTTGTGAATTTTATGCCAGTCAGGATATTGTTGATGGTGTTGTAGGTTTCCTCTAATTTGTTTCATTTTTTGATGACAAAAGTGTCATTGCTGTAGGGGACCCAAAGTTTGGGTTGGATCATCGAAAGGGCTGTTTGTTCGAGTCTCTGCATTATTGCTTCTGCTAGGAATACTAATATTGGTGGTTCCATGGGTGTTTCGTTGATTTGTTTGTAGGGCTTGTTACTGAATATGAAGTGGGTGGTAAGGCACAGTTCCATGAAGTTGACAGTGCTATCTTTGCTGATGAAGTTGATGCTGTGTTTGTGTCTTTGGTTGTTCGAGTAGTGTCTTCAGTTTTCTTTGGCTACGTTGATGTTAATGGATTGAACAGGGCTGTTATGTCAAAGGACATCATTATTCCATTCTCTTCGATCTTAGTGTCTTTGGTGTTCAGGAATTCTTGGATGGAGTAAATAGAGTTGTGTGAATCTTCGACTTGGTGTTTTAGCCTTCTACGGAGGCCTTTGACAAGTCTGTATATTGATGTTCCAAGTCGTGAGACTATGGCCTGAGGGGGGCTCCTGGTTTGAAGAGAAGGAGAACAACAACAAAGTGCCATTCCTAGATGTCACAGTAGAGCAAACAGTCAATGGGGAGCTTCAAACTAGCATCTACAGAAAAACAACACACACAAACCAAATACTTAACCACAGAAGCAATCATCCCAACACACACAAACGAAGCTGCATCAGGACATTATTTCAACCAGCCACTACACACTGCAGCACAGAGAAACTATGAAGAACAGAAGAGAAATACGTATATAGTGTATTTAAGGAGAATGGGTACCCAATAAACCCAGTACGCCGATTTCTCATTGATGCTTCCAAGCTGACTCTCAAACATTCGATTTTTCCCTCCATTCTTTCCTGTTTGTTTTTTGTGGGTTTTGAAAGCTTTTGCAATCTTCTGACTGAGTATTGGAGTTGGGAAGTTATATTGTGGCTGTACAGGACATTGGTTAGACCACTTTTGGAATATTGTGTGCAATTCTGGTCTCCCTCCTCTCAGAACGATATTGTGAAATTTGAAAGGGTTCTGAAGCAGTAATGGGCAAACAGAGGGGAAGAAGCCCTTCTGCTCCCCTGAGTGCGGGAGGCCTCTGCCCTGCTGACGCACCAGTTGGTCCACACTGGGGAAGGCTGTTCTCTGGCCCCAAGTGCGAGATGGCCTTCAGCAGTTCTTCCCACCTGCAGAGACACCAGTGGGTCCACACTGAGGAGAGGCCGTTCTTCTGCCCAGAGCTCAGGGAGGGCTTTGCTCTTTCTTCCGACGTGATGGCCCATTGATAGGTCCACATCGATGAGATGTCGCTCAGTTGCCCTAAGTGCAGGAAGGCCTTCAGCAATTCCTCCGCCCTGCTAAGAAACTAGTCCGTCCACACCGGGGAGAAGCCGTTGTCCTGCCCGGGGTGTGGGAAGGGCTTTACCCGCTCCTCCACACTGCTGAAGCACCAACCAATCCACCCAGGGGGAGGGTTGTGGGGGCGGAGAGCGGTGTCGGAGGGGGGGAGGCCATTCTGCTGCCCTGAGTGCGGGAAGACCTTCAGCAATTCCTCCGCCCTGCTGAAGCACCAGCGTGTCCACACTGGGGAGAGGCCCTTCAGCTCGCCCGAGTGTGGGAAGAGGTTCATATTTTCTTGCAACTTGCGGAAGCACCAGCAGGGGCACCAACGCTCCCAGCAATCAGAACCCACGGGTGACGTTGCTTTGGGTCACCCCCCCCCAGGACTGAACATCCTGCCAGTCCTGACAGTGGGTGCAGTGGGAGAGTAGATGGGTTGTTTTGTTTTCTGCTGGACTGCAATTGTGTCCCCTACACCCCACAACCACAACCCCATGGTGGCTCAGAGTTGCACTGCTGCCTCATGGCACCAGGAACCCAGGAATAATTCCACCCTTTGGGGTCTGTGTGCAATTTAGGGAGGGTAGGAAAATGGATCTGACTGGGTTACTCTTCAGAAGATCAGTGCAGATGTGTTGGGCTGAAGGACCTGTTTCCACATTGTAGGAGTTCAACCATACTTTGAGCTTTGCTTTCAGTGAACATTGCTGCTCAATGAGCCTGGTACTGCTCATTGCCAAATGAAATGATCCAGAGAAACCTAAGACCGCAAGACCATCGGAGCAGACGTTAAGCCATTCGGCCCGTCGAGTCTACTCTGTCATTCGTTAGTGACAAAAGTAGCGCAGATGAGATTAGCTTCAGTGTGAAAACAGGCCATTTGTCCCAACAAGTCCACACCGACACTCCGAAGAGTAACCCATCCAGACCCATTTCCCTCTGCCTAATGTACCTACCTCTACGGGCAAGGAAGCATGGCCAAAGACATGCACATCTTTGGTGTATGGAAGAAAACATTATCACCCAGAGAAAACCCACGCAGACGCTGGGAGAAAGTGCAAACTCCTCACATACAGTCACCCAAGGCTGCAATCAAACCTGGGCCCCCGGCACGATGAGGATGAAGTGGAAAACACTAAGCCACTACATACTGCATGCCGAAGCAGGAGGTTGGGAGAATACAGCAAGCCAGGCAGCACCAGAATGTGGAGTAGTCAGCGTTTTGGGTATTAACCCTTCTTCAGGACTGAAACGTTGAC
Organism: Chiloscyllium punctatum; assembly: GCF_047496795.1. Classification (NCBI taxonomy): domain Eukaryota; kingdom Metazoa; phylum Chordata; class Chondrichthyes; order Orectolobiformes; family Hemiscylliidae; genus Chiloscyllium; species Chiloscyllium punctatum. The sequence goes on along the minus strand of NC_092774.1, from coordinate 28,922,597 downwards.
TACTCTATGAGAAACGATTTACGGGAATATTGCAGGGGTTTGGAGGATTTGAGCTACAGGGAGAGGCTGCATCGTCTGGGACTGTTTTCACTGGATCATCAGAGGCAGAGGAGTGACCTAATAGAGGTTACAAAATCATGAGAGGCATGGACAGGGTAATAGACAAGGGCTTTTCCCTGGGATGGGGGAGTCCAGAACTAGAGGGCAGAGGTTTCGGTTAAGAGGCAAAATCTATTAAATGGACAACTTCTTCTTGCAGAGGGTGGTATATATATGAAATGAGCTGCCAGAGTATATGGGTCAGGTGCTGTCAAATGGGACTAGATTAATTTAGGATATCAGGTCAGCATGGACAAGTTGGATCGAAGTGCCTGTTTCCATGCTGTACGTGTCTCTGACTACTGGTCCTGATGTAACTTTAAAATAGAGTCCAAGTAACTTTGAATAGTTCAATCTTGTTGAGCTCACCTCCTCAAAAGTTTCAAATGAATCCCTCCGAGCGATACTGTTTACAAATGCTGAGTTGGACAAAGTATCCCATCAAGTTCAACATAAATCCAGAGTTGAAGAAGTCAGAAGTCAGAACACCAAGGGGACCAGAACTGAGAGCGATCTAGGGTTGCGGGTTATTAGCTTCTAGAAAATAGAGTCGTGGGTAGGCAGGGTGGTGAAGAAGGCTTTTGGCATGCTTGCTTTCATTGGTCAGAGCATTGAGCACAGGAGTTGCGACGTCTTGTTGCAGCTGTCACACATGCCACACAACAACGATAGGCGTGGCCCTGCCCCCCTCTGACTGGCTGTCCCTTTGAATATCTGGGGGAAGATTAGACCCACTTGCCTGTGTTTGACTCATATGTACTTATCCAAATAATTTTAAATATTGTAACATGACCTGCATCCAGCACTTCCTCTGACAGTTCATTCTACACACGAACCACCTTCAATGTAAAAATCGTTGCCACCTTCTGTCCTTTTTAAATCTTTTCCCTCTCATCTTAAAAATATACTCCCAAATTTTAAATGTCCCTACCCTTCGGGAAAAGACACTGGTTATTCAACTTATCTTTATCCCTCATGACTTCATAAACCTCCATAACCTCCACCCTCAACCTTCTACTCGCCAGTCAAAAAAAGTCCCAGCCTATGCCGTCTTTCAATCATTCTGGCAACATCATAGTTAAAAAAGGTTAGTTTTCAGAATTGACTGAAAGGGCAGTGAAGATTCAATCAGCTGACAGTGGATCTGAAATCACATGTAGATCAGATCAGATCACGTTTCGCAGCAGGAAACCAGATACGTTTTTACGACAAACCACAACAGTTTTATTGTTAGACTCTTAATTCCAGATTTATATTGAATGCAGATTCCACCATCTGCCGTGACAGGTTTTGAACCCAAGTCAGAACATTACCTGGGTGAATAGTCTGGTGACAATAAAGTCGGCCATCACCTCCCCTGAACACATTGGCTTATTGTGTTGAGAGGTAACAAAGGAGCAAGAGGTTTCAGCAGCTGCTAAGTTGTTGATATTACACAAGGGAACATCAGCACTCTCGGTAAAGGCACATACTGAAGCCAGGACGCTGTTTCAGAAGTAAGGGCTCGGGAACCATAAGAAATAGGAACAGGAAAATGCCATTCAACCCCTTGAGCCTGCTTCTCCATTCAATAGGATTGTGGCTGATCTGACATTCTCCACATGCATTTTCCTGCCCTTTTCCTGTAACTGCTCATCCCCCGACTGACAACGAATCTATTGATCCTAGTTTTAAATGTGACATGAAGGCTGTCAACAGAGTTACTGGGATGGGGGAGGGGGGAGCTCAGGTCGAACTTGGGGACGAAAACAGTGGGTTCACACTTCACAATATTTAACTAATGGAATGTTTATAGTTTATACATAAAAATTCCTAAAGAAGGGCTCATGCCCGAAACGTCGATTCTCCTGCTTCTTGGATGCTGCCTGACCTGCTGCGCTTTTCCAGCAACACATTTTCAGCTCTGATCTCCAGCATCTGCAGTCCTCACTTTCTCCGAGAGAATCCCATGGAGTCTCACAGAGTGACACAGATGTACAGCATGGAAACAGACCCTTCAGTCCAACTTGTCCATGCAGCCCAGATATCCTAACCTAATCTCGTCCCATATGCCAGCATATCCCCATAAAACCTTCCTATTCATATACACATCCAGATCCATTTTAAATGCTGTAATTATCCAGCCTCCATCACTTACTCCAGCAGCTCATGCCGTACATGCATCACCCTCTGCGGGAAAAGGTTGCCCCTTAAGTCCCTTCTATATGTTTCCCCTCCCCTCCCTAAAACTATGCGCTCTAGTTCTGGACTCCCCAATCCCAGGGAAAAGAACTTGCCCATTTGCCCTATCCATATCCCTCATGATTTTATAAACTTCTATAAGGTCACCCCTTAGCCTCCGACGCTCCAGAGAAAACAGTCTTATTCAGCCTCGCTTTTTCGCTCAACCCTCCAACCCTGGCAACATCCTTGTAAATCTTTTCTGCACCTTTTCTAGTTTCACAACATCTTTCCGATAGGAAGCAGACCAAAATTACATGCAATATTCCAAACGTGGCCTGACCAATGTTCTGTACAGTGACAACATAAGCTCCCAACATCTATCCTCGATGCTCTGACCAACAAAGGAAAGCACACCAAACGCCTTCTTTACTATCCAATCTGCCTGCGTCTCTACTTTTAAGGAACTATCAACCTGAAAACCAAGGTTTCTTTGCTCAGCAACACTTCCAAGGAACTTACCATGAAATGTAAAAGTCCTGCTCTGATTTGTTTTTCCAAAATTCAGCACCTCATATTTATCTGCATTGACCTCCATCTGCCACTTCTCAGCCCATTGGCCCATCTGATCAAGGTCCCGTTGTAATCTGAGGTAACCTTCTTTACTGTCCCCTACACCTCCAATTTTGGTGTCATCTACAAACTTACTAACTATACCTCCTCCGTTTACATACAAATCATTTATATAAATGACAAAAAGTAGTGGACCCAACATCGATCCTTGTGATACACCATTGGTCACAGGCCTTCAGTCTGAAAAGCAACCCTCCATCACCACCCTCTGTCTTATTTCTCCTAGCCAGTTCTGTATCCAAATAGCTAGTTGTCCCTGCATGCCATGAGATTAAACCTTGCTCACCAGTCTCCCATGAGGAAACTTGATGAACGCCTTCCTGAAGTCCATAGAGATCACGTCCATCGCTCTGCACCCATCATTCCACTTTGTATTTCTTCAAAAAACTCAATCATGTTCGTGAGACATGATTTCCCAAGCATAAAGCCATGCTGACTATCCTTAACCAATTCTTTCCTTTCCAATTACATGTAAATCCTATCTTTCAGGAATCTCTCCAAAAACTTGCCCGTCACGGATGTCTGCCTCACCGGTCTATAGTTCCCTGGCTTTTCCTTACCACCTTTCTTAAATAGTGGCACCACCTTAACCACCCTCTAGCCTTCCGGCACCTCACCTGTGACTATTGATGATACAAATATCTCATTGAGAGGCCTAGCAATCACTTCCCCAGTTTCCCATAGAGTTCTGGGGTACTCCTGATCAGGTCCTTGGGATTTATCCACTTTTCTGCATTTCAAGATATCCAGCAATTTATCATCTGTAATATGGACTATTTTTCAACATTTCACCATCTACATTCTCACATTCTATATCTTCAATGCTCTTCTCCACAGTAAACACTGATGCATAATATCCGTTCAGTATCCACGCCCCCCCCCCCAACCCCCACCCGATGTACAACAGCTCCACACAAAGGCCACCTTTCTGATCGTTGAGGGGCCCTATTCTCTCCCTTGCTATTCTTTTGTCCTTACCGTATTTATAAAAACCCTTTGGGTTTTCCTTAACTCTATTTGCCAAAGCTATCTCATGTCCCCTTTTTGCCCTCATGATTTCTCTCTTAAGTATACTCGGACTGCCTTTATACTCTAAGGATTCACTCGATCTCTCTGTCGATACCTGACGTATGCATCCTTCTTTATCTTAACCAAAATCTCAAATTCTCTAGCCATCCAGCATTCCCTACACCTACCAGCCTTTCCTTTCACCCTAACAGGAATATACTGTGTCTGGACTCTACTTATCTCATATTTGAAGGCTTCCCTTTTTCCAGCAGTCCTTTAACCTGCGAACATCTGCCCCCAATCAGGTTTTGAAAGATCTTGCCTCATACCTGCGTCTTCCTCCAATTTAGAACTTCAACCTTTAGATCTGACATATTATTTTCAATCACAATTGTAATGTTAATAGAATTATGGTTGCCGGCCCTTAGCTTTTGCACCCTCGCCAGTATGTACATCCTGATTGTGAATTAGAAAATTTCCTTGTACACACTTAACAAATTTCTGTATTTGGCAGATAAGTAAATGTGCAGGAGTTATACCTTGGGTCAACTCTTCCTTCATTCCCATCAACCCTAACCCCATTCCCACCCAATGGCACATTACCTTGCAACTGCTGAATGTGTGACACCAGCCCATTTACCTGCTCCCTCACTATCCAAGGACCCAACCTTACTTTCCAAGTGAAGCAGCACTTTACCTGCTCTTCCTACAACCCAATCTACTGCATTTGTTGCTCACAATGTGGTCTCATCTTCATTGGGGAAAACGAAGCATAAACTGGGTGACTGCTGCACAGAACATCTACGTTCTGCCCGCAAAAAGACCCTGAGCTTCCAGTTGCCTGCCAATTCCACACCCCACACTGTTCCCGGGCCAACATCTCTGTCTCAGGTTTGCTGCAGTGTTCCAGCCATGCCCTGGGCCGTGAGTTTGTGACGCAACGGTCGTGCGTCTGACTCCAGATTAGGAAGTTGTGTGTTCAAATCCCATCAAGCTCCCGATAACCAACGTCTTACACTGCAAATCAAGAATAGAGTACGTTCACTCCGGATATCTGTTGAGCCAAGTCTTCCTTCTGGAAACTTTCGATCACACGTGAAGCTTTGCTGTCAGTTTGATTTGTGAACACTGTGTCAGGGAGGTGGAGTGCCCATTGTTTGGGGAAATGCTCAGCTCCCCCAGTTCATCACGGGATTTGAACACAGCCACCTCTCTCTGGGCAGCTGCCTCGTTTAGTTGGTGACAGCGCGGTGTGAACAACATAATACCAACGCTTTAACAACATAATCCAGAGACTCCCAGCTTTATGTTTCTATCGATCAGGAGAGTGACAGCGATTTCAGATAGAAATGTTTCCCACCAACAGCAAATCCTTTCCTCTCACTGGACACAGTTAAAATTATCGTTATTCAACAGAAGGAGCGGAAACTACAGTCTGACGGCCTCTCTCCACATTAACGGTGAGCCTGAATTTTATAAACGGTGTCAGTAAAATCCAATGGCGGACACTGATTTGGTTCAATCGATTTTTTTGCCAAGTGTAATTCACCGAGAGGACGCTGCTGTGTGAAACAGCATGGGGAATTAATGCAGGGCCTCCTGCGCATGGAACACACCGCAACTGATGTGTTTCACCTTCGCCAGTTTATTCCTATCTCGGAGAAGAGAGGTTTGATGATTCGGATCATAGAAGGCCGACAGAGAACAGGAGAAGAGCACTCAACCCTTCACAAGCTTGCCACCACAGCTGGGTCATCGTGGCCCGTGTATCAGTATGGGAGAGTAATCTGCATCGACTGACTGGAAGCACAGCAAATTGGAGTGCTGGTGGGACTATCACACAGGAGAAAACGTCTTCGACCTATCAACTGGAGTGGCTCCCAATGCGCATCTCCGCTCACCTCAACTGAATAACTGTAAACAAATTACTCCGTGATTCAAAGGGATACTCGGTTTTGAATCTGCATTGCGTCATGTACCTTCGAGAATGATGTCAAAACACCCTCATTGCTGTGATGGAGTATCCTGTTGGGCAGAATATACCTGTTGTCAATTTTCCTACGTTCTGTTGGTCCAACTCCGATTTCACTCAGAATCACGAAATGTGTGACAGCACAGACTGAGGTCATGCAGCCCACCTTAGCTCTGCTGGTTCAACACAATATGTAAATAAGTGTCTCATTCTGTCGCCTTCTCCCTGGAAATCTGCACATTGTTACATTGAACATGCCCACCAAATTCCCTTTTGTGTCCATTGAATCTGCCTCTTTGTCACTGTCAGACAGCCACTTACTGGCCCCACTCCCTGTGCGAAAACGGTCTTCCTAATGTCACTTTTACTTATTTTCCTGATGACTTTAAATCTCTACCAAATCGTTCTTGATCCTTTCAGGCCTGGGAGCATTTTCACTGCATTATTTCCTCTGTCTAAAACCCTCATGACGTGGAAAACTTCAATCAGACCAGCTTTCAGCCCTCTGTTCACCAAAGAGAGCTGCCCCAATCTTTCCAATCTCCCTTCATTGCTGACATTCCTCAGGACGGGACCATTCACGTTAACCTGCTCAGCGCCGTCTGCAATCACTTCACTTCTCCGCTTCCTGAAGTATCACCCTCAGAATTGAGCGTAATACAGGTGGAGGATTCATTCAGACTCGGATTGCGCGGGCGAAAAATCTGCAATACTTGTTCTCACTTTGTACAAGTGATTCCCTTCGCCGTGTTCACTGCAATGGCAGCTCTGCACCGTCCCTAATTCAGGCAGTCCGATCTTATTTAACGATGCGGCTTTATTGAGAAAATTCGTTGGGCATTTTTGCTCAGGTCAATTTAAGGAATAATGGTTCACCTGGAATTGGAACCCGGGAACTCTCACACGGCTGCATATGCACGAAGACCCAAAGCTAGAATCATACCCCACACTAACGAGCCACCAGCCATGGGTGCAGCCACCTCTTGAAGCAGCTGAGACTTGCTCAGTACGAAATTCATTGTACATTGCTCCCAGAAACACAAGCAGCGAAGAGTTTCAAGAACATCTGCTTCGCAATCTGTCTCCCTGCTCCCAGGACGCTGGTGTTTGTCCCGTACCCAGGGACCGGGCTCTCTCCACAGGTGGATAATTGAACCATTTCGTTTCTACTTACAAACTGCGTTGGTGGAAGGCAGAGCCCATTCACTCTTCTGCTCTCTCTCACTATTACGTGAGGCAGGATAAGTCAGTTACAGTCATGCGGAGGAAATGGGCAACTTTGAACTTGATCCAAAGGTCTTGTTAATGGAGAGATCGAAAGATGCTGTGCTGTCGGGACAGAGAGAAATGGACAGGAGACTCTTCCCTCAGGTAAATTGATATGAGTGCATTTTTGTGCAGCCTGCTTGGTGTTCAGAATTTGTCTTGACGCAGCAATCCTGCAAAAAGTCTTTTATTACACGGATGTTGGTTTCTTTACTGCAGGAAAGGGACTAAAACAGCAAATCACGAGTTTCAACTTCACCGGTTCATTGCCATCTGAGAGAAGAGGTTTCACACGAAATCAGGACACACCGGCAGAGAACAGGACAAGACAACTCAGAGCTCCACAAGGGTGCCAGCGCAACTGTGTAAATTTGACTTGTGTATCGATTTGATATATTGAGCTCAGATACCCGAAGTTTTAGGAAGCAAATGACATGGCAAGGAAAAGAACAATGCGCTCTTATAGAAATTTAGACACTCAGGTAGTCGTTTGAAAAGCAAGATGCTGAACAAAAGAAAGTCGCTCAACGAGACTCGAAACAATAGCAGAGAATGGCTTCGAGCTCCGGGTATGGGCCCAGCACACTCCCGCTGCGCCACTCTGCTCCCATGCACAGGGTGTTGCTCAACAGGTCCCTTCAGGCTTTCGTCTGGCACGTGGCATGCACGTTCGAGACTGATGTCAAAGATCTCCACTGCTGTCGTCTTATATGGTGTTGCGCAGACGTATGGAGGCTGTGTAAATATAAACTTTTTCTAACTTCCCGCAGTCTCTTGTGATTTCACTCTGAATAGACGCCATGCGGCCCACCTTCGCTCTGCTGGGTCGACACAGTAAGTAAACGTGGGTCTCTATTCGTATCATTCTCTTGCCTTCTCCATGTAATTCTGCACGTTGTTACTTTAAACATGATCACCGAATTCCCGTTTGCGTCTAATGAATCTGCCTCTTTGTCAGTGTCAATTAGGGATTTACTCACTCCAACCACTCCCTGGACAAAAGCGTTCTTCCTCATGTCACATTTGGTTCTTTTCCTGATGACTTTAAAATTCTGCCGATTCTTTCAGGCGTGGGAGCATTTTGACGACATTACTTTCTCTGTCTAGGCTTCGCATGACTTGGAAAGCTTCATTCGGGCCAGATTTCCAACTTCTGTTCTCCGAAGGGAGCAGTCCCAAATTTCAAATCGACCCTCATCGCTGACATCCCTCAAACACCGCACCACTCACGTCAACCTATTCAACGCTATCTCCAATCATTTCACTTCCCTGCTTTCTGTCCCATTGGTACTCCAGGGAGCCCAACCTCGTTTAACGAAGGTGCTTTTTGAGAAACTTAAACGGGCACTTTAGCACAAGTCATGAAACGCGGGCTGGTCCAGGATTTGAGCCTCGAATCTCTCGTACGTCTGCGTCGAATGAAACCCAAAACGAGAATCATAGCCCGAAACCAACAAGCCTCACAGCAGTTACCTCTGCGGCCCCACTCTACCTCTTGAACCAGCTGAGTCTTGTTCAGAGTGAAATATCGTTGACATTGAACAGGCTGGGGCTGTTTTCTCTGGAGCGTCGGAGGCTGAGGGGTGACTTTATGGAGGTTTGCAAAATTAGCATTGATAGGATACGGGCTGAAAATGTGTTGCTAGAAAAGATTTCCAAGGATGTTGCCAGGGTTGGAAGATTTGAGCTATCGGGAGAATCTGAATAAATTGGGGCTGTTATCCCGAGAACATCGGAGGCTATGGGGTGACCTGACTGTGGTTTATAAAATCATGAGGGGCATTGATAGGATAAACAGACAAGATCTTTTTCCTGAATTCAGGGAGTCTAGAACTAGATGGCATACATTAACGGTGAGAGGGGAAAGAAATAAAAGAGACTTAAGGGACAACGTTTTAATGCGGAGCATCGTGCAGGTGTGGAATTAACTGCTTGAGGAAGTCGTGGAGCCTTGTATAATTACGGCACTTAAAAGGCATCTGGATGGGTACATGGAAAGGAAGGGCTTCGGGGATATGGGCCAGGTGCTAGCAAATGGGACTAGACTGTTTAGGATAACTGGTCAACATGGATGAATTGGACTGAAGGGTCTCTTTCCATGTTGTCATTCGTGTGACTCTGTGGAATCCTCTACCCAAGGGAGCAGATGAGGCAGCTTCATTAATTATATTCAAGACACAGTTGGATGGGATATTGCATGGAGGGGAATTAAGAGTAAATGGAATAATGCAGGTAGTTGGAGCTGAGATGATGGATAGTTCAGCCATCATCTGAATGAATAGTGGAGCAGGCTCGACAGGCCAAATAGCCGACTCCTGCTTCTATTACGATGAAACGATAACTCTGCATTTCCCATGGCTAACCTATCTAACCTGCACATCCCTGGACATGATGGGCAATTCCAAACCAAGGCAGGTGAGCAATGTAGTAATGTGGAAAGTGCATGTCAGAGAACAAAAGAAAGGGACAAGGGGAATAAATGTACCACCAATCAAAGCTGGATTGTAATGATCACAAAAATTGAAACTAAAGACTGTGTCTGAATGTGTGCTGCACTGTAAGAAAAGTGAACGAATTGACCAAAGAAAATAAGTGTGATCTCAGACTCCTGACAGAGACGTGGTTTTAGGATGACAAGGATTGGATCCTGAATATTGAGGGTACGTGACATTCAAATCAAATGGGAAGTTCGGTAATGGTGGAAGGTTGGTGGAAGGTTGAAAATCAAAGCACTGATAACATGGTAGTTTGGTGTCAACTTGGATTTCAGGTCCTGATTTCTCTGTCCTCTGTTGGTCTCCCCGTTCCCACAGAGCTAGGTGTTGTCTGTTCTCAGTTCTGCTGGATTTCTATTGAAGCTTTGACACCCCCCGCCCACCACAACGCCAGCCCAACCGCACCACCCCTCGCCCCGGCCTTTTACACCTTACCGAACTGCCTTCAGCTGTCCAACACCCAATTCTAAATACTTGGAACTCTTGCACAATTAAATAATGAGAAGTTCAAATCCATTATGTCCAGATCACACTGCAAACACCACTCTCCAGCACCACTTCCATCTATCCTCATGCCAAATGTGTGAGGCTGAAGTAGCTGCTTGAAAGCTTGGTAAATGCTTTACCTCTCAGATGAGCGACCAGCTGCATGTCCACACTTTCATTGGGATCACCTCTTCAAATCTCAGGAATAATTTCTGACCCTGCCCCACCTCAGTTCATCTGCTTCTGAAAATTACACTATGCCTTTGTCACCTCTTGAGTTTGATTCTTCTGTCACACACCTGAAGGCCTGAAACATTCTACTGCCCATAAATCTGAGGTCACCCAAATCGCTAAACAAGAAACAAATAACTGTGGATGCTGGAAATCTGAAACAGAAACAAAAACAAAAATTGCTGGAGAACCTCAGTAGGTCTGGTAGCATCAATGGACAGACAGTACAGTCAACATTTCAGGTCCAGTGACCTCCTTTCGTTCCAGATCACGGCTGCTTCTCGCCTTCCTCACACCAAGTTCATTTCATCTATGATTGCTATGCTTGCTGACGCACTCAGGTTCCTGGTGATGCAGCAGATCCATTATAAAATGTTAATCTTTGCTCCTAGTCTTGTCCCTCGCTATCTCTATCATCTTCTCCAGATCTAAACCTCTGAACTCAAGGAGCTCAGGAAATGCCCAACATTCTCATTCAAACTGACATCGAACCCCAGTGTTTCCTGATGAAGGGCTTTTGCCCGAAACATCGATTCTCCTGCTCCTCGGATGCTGCCTGACCTGCTGGGCTTTTCCAGCACTACACTCGAGAATCCAACTCCAATAGTCTGAACTCAGAATAGCACAATTAGGTATAGCAAATAGATGCTAAAGACGTTCAGGTCCCATGTATGAGTAAGATTGAGGAGTGCAGCTTAACAGTCGCAGTAAACTACAAACACCAAAATTATCATGTGAATGAGACAGAGGTCAGAAAGACTCACCACATGACTCCAGTCAAACATTCAAACATTACTCGAGGAAAAGCTTGTAAATGCCCCCCGCCCATTAGGGCTGCACGGTGGCTTGGGCGGTGGTTCCCGCCTCGGGCAACTGTCTGTGTGGAGTTTGCACATTCTCCCCGTGTCTGCATGGGTTTTCTCCGGGTGCTCCGGTTTCCTCCCACAATCCAAAACTGTGCAGGTTAGGTGAATTGGCCATGCTAAATTGCCCATAGTGTTAGGTGGATTAGCCAGGGGTAAATGTAGGGGAATTGTTCTGTGTGGGTTGCTCTTCCGAGGGGTGGTGTTGGGCCGAATAGCCTGTTTCCACACTGTAGGTAATCTAATCTAATCTGTGAGACGAGTTTCTCGGAACCATCACTGTCAGTGTTGGATCGAAATTGACATCATTCTCCCTTCCGGCTTCCGGACCATCAGTGCGCATGTTCCCAACTCCAGCCCATGTGCCTGTAAGCGCGCACTGCGCGTGCTCGTGGGACTCCTGCATAAAGAATGGGGTGCGATCATATTCGCATGCCATATTGGGTAAAATATATGCCAAGGAAGACCGTGATTTTACATTAGAGAGAGATTATAGATTGGTCGCTGAACAAAGTTAAAAATTAATAAACATGGAAATTTTCTGAAAGGTAGCTAGATTCAAGGAGGGTTTAATAGACTGGAATCTAATCAAGAGATAGGGTTTGTTAAATGACAGAATAACACAATCAGAAGTGATCTACAGACGAAAATTTGATCGAGGGAAACAGGATGATTACATCCAGTATAACAGAAAACTGAGTGTGTAATACAGGCTATAATCTAATTGAGGGGTTCGGGATAGTTTGTATATAGAATAACATACTCGGGAATGAATTACAGACTGGAACCTAATCAAGAGCATCGTTGTGATTTATATAGAGAACAACGTACGCAGTAGTAAATTACATCCTGGAATCTAATCAAAGCACCTTGATGCCACACTGGGTCGAATGCAGCCTTGAGGTCAAGGGCTGTCAATCTCACCTCACCTCTAGGATTAAGCTTTTTTGTCCATGTTTTAACTAAAGGCTAGAATGAGGTCAGTACCTGAGGGAGCCTGGTGGTACCCAAACTGGTCACTCAGCAGCTCATAGCTGAGAGGATGTTATTCGATATGTTACATAGCTTTATCGATAATCGAGAGTATACTGATAGGACGATTAATCCTGAGTTGGATGTGTACTGCTACTTGTGCACAGGCAATCTGGCAAATTTCCAGATTGTTGGGTAGATGCCAATGTTGTAACTGCACTGACGAGCTGAGAAAACTGAATGCAGTTTGTATTATACTCGGAGCAAGTGAATGATCTCTCCCTAGTGTGAACTCATTGATGTGTCGGCAGAAGTGAATTCTTTTTCACACTCTCACCAGAATGAATGTGTTGATGTATCAGCAGGTTGTGGGACTATCTGAATCCCTTTGCAAACTCTGAGCAAGTAAATAATTTATCTCCAGTGTCAACTCGCTGATGTCGCAACAAGTTTGATGTCCGGCAAATTCCTTCCCACATACAGGGCACAGAAACAGCCTGTCCCCAGTGTGAACTCGTTGGTGTGCAGTGAGGTTGACTGACTGTGTGAAATACTTTCCACAGTAGGTTCAGCTAAACGGTATCTCCTCAGTGTGATAAGCAAATTTTTCTGGAAGCTGGAAGACACCGTGAATCCCTTTCCACATGTAGAGCAGGCAAAAGCTTATTTCCAGTGTGACTGTATCAATCAATTTCCAGCTAGACAGGGTAACTCCAAACTCTTCCCATAGTCTCTACATTTACATGGTTGCATCATGGTGTTGGAGTCTTCGTGTTCGTCCAGGACAAGTAATCAATGCAATGTTATGAAGTCGAAAGCATGTATTGTCAGTTTAAGATAGAGAGTGCTTTTCTCAACTTAAAGTACAGCCACAGCTGTTAGGAAAAGGTCGGGCTGTTTCAAATGTCGCAATTGGCTGTTAAATGGATACCTGTGTTCGGTTTGATGTTTTGACAACAATTCAAATTTAATTAATTTAAGCTATGCCCAGGATACCAGAAGACACTGAGATTTGAATTTTATTGTTTTGGTCCCTGGAAATCAATCAAATAAGAATTTAATGTGTCCTATGGGTGAATATAAACCCGTCATTTTGAAAGTTAGTGGGAGAGCAACTGCTGATCTAATACCTTGCTCTCAGAGAAATTGAAACACTCTCCATCAAAGGTACCTGTTCACGTGAAACATAAAGTAAAAAGAAGAGCACCCAGGAAGATCAGCAGCTAGAAAGGTGAAAACATCAATGAAGAGGAGACTGTGTGGCCTTGAGATTAAGTTAATGTAACGTTTAATAAATATGTTATTAGAATAGCATATTAAGTCGTGTCGAGTTGGGGTCAGATAGTAAGTAGTTAAAGAAAGGGGTGTTGGATTTGTGAATAGGTTTTGATTAGCGTTCACTATTAGAGTTAGAAAAATATTTTCTTTAAATAGTGGAATTTAGGAATTCTGTCACTCACATTTTAACAGATTATGAGGCAAGATGAGTTTTTCTGGGCGGTCAGTTTAATTAACAGGGTTTGATATCCATGACGTAACAAAAAGTATTATTCTTACGCACACACAGATTTATGGATTATGATTCTTCTTTTCATATGTAAATCTTCACCCCAAAATCCTGTGAGGAAGTTTTACAGAAGTTATTCCTGTCAGTTCATGATGGAAATTCTGAATACATACTTCTGGTTTCCCTGAAACATTGTGTCCTCTTGTTGACCAAAGCTGGAAATTCCGATCTCAGGAGACAGTGTAACTGGTGTAGTTCTGCTTACCCTGTTTAATGTTCTGTGAGAGGGGTTCAAATCTTACCAGGCCAGATAGGGGTGTTCCGTTAAGTCATTAAAAATCTGGACTGTTAATTATTGTAAGATACCATTGGGGTCACCTTTCTCCGGTTAGACTTACATGTGACTCCATTGTGGTTGACTCCTCACCGTCCTCCAGTCAACGAGGGATGGACAATAAACACACGCCGGCTCAGAGATGAACACATATCTCTTTTATGCTTCATCTCTTGTGTGACTGACCGCATGTCCTGCCCAATAGAAAGTGGGGCAGCTCGTGACGACATTCTGGAATTGGCGGGACACCGAGCCAATCAGAGTGAACAAAAGGCAGCGATGAGTTGTTTATGGAGCGTGCGCAGTGCGGGTGTCTGAGCTGGTGGAGTTGAAAAGTGAGAGACAGAGCTGAAGGGAGGGACTGGATGTGTTTAGGAACAACCTGCTGGGAAGTGTTTGTATTCGAGTTAGTACTGAACTCTGGGAAATTCTTTTACACCGGGTTAGAGTGGAAGAATTTCCCCACAGCAATCTCAAACCAAGAGGAACGTTTGTCTCTCCTGCACTGAGAACGAGAGGCTTCGGAGCGGCTGGTTCTTGAAGGTCAGTGAGCTGCAATTCTCTCTCTCTGTCTCTCCCTCTCTCGAAAGAAACAAATATATGTATCTACAGGAGGACAGTATGTGTCTGAGAGCGGAGTTTATAGGTGATGCTTCTTCATACACTCTGATCTTGATCTTTTTGAAGTGAGGATCTGTCAGTTATTCCTGTGATGGAGATGGAGGAAACTGTCTGTCAGTATCCCACTGCTCTCACTATCTCTACTCTCATTGAGGGCTGAGTCTTGTGTAGGGCCAGAACACGCCCTTCACCTGAAGGGCATTTGTCAGCTAGTTGAGTTTTTCATGACAGTCCAGTAATGTTTCACGGTGAGTATTTGAGTTACTTTCACATAAATTGCTGGATTCAAAGAACTCCATGAGTTTGATTCCAGACTCGGGTGACTGCGTGGAGTTTGCACTTTCTTCATATGTCTGTGTGGTTTCCTCTCGGTGCTCCTGTTTCCTCCCATAATTCAACGATATATGGGTTAGGTGGGTTTGCCGTGCGAAATTGCCCATAATGTGCAGGGATGTGCAGGCTGGGTGGGTAAGCCATGGGGAATGCAGGAATATGGGGTGGGTCTGTGTGGGATGTTCTTCAGAGGATGGGTGTGTATTGAAACGGCCTGCTTCTACACTATAAGGTTTTTATGATTCTTAACTCCTTTTCGTATCTTAAACAGCACGATTTTTCAATCTCTATTTTTCCTGATTTGTTTGTTTTGCAGAGAATCACAGTCACATTTATCAGCGAGAATTCCAAGCAAATATCTTATCTGGATCCTAGAGTGAGTCATCTCATCAGGATTTGAAATCCATTGGATTGTCAATGTTTGTCTGTGGGAAAAGTTTGCAAACATCAGTGTACCCAGTGACAAATGGACAAGTCCTGCACCAGTTCCACAGATTGAATAGCATCCCACCGTTCACAGCAGGGAGAGATTCTATCGCCACAGTGGCTCAATCCCAGCCTCAGCCGACTCTATCTGTGGAGTTTGCACATTCTCCCTGGGTCTGCGTCAGCTCCATCTGGGTACTCCGGTTTCTTCTCCCAATTCAAAGATGGGCAGGTTAGGTGAATGGACCATGTAAAATTGCACATTGTTTTCAGAGATGTGTAGGTTAGGTGTATTGTCAAGGGTAAATGTTCAGTAATGGGGTAGGAGAATAGGTCTGGATATCTTTATCCCCAGAGGGTTGGTGTGGACTTGTGGACAGTAAGGATTCTTTCAGTCTATGAACCCTGTCCTGTGTCTGAGTGAGGAATCAGCTGATCATCCAATATGGAGAGACATGATCTACACCACAGACATCATGGAAATGTACAAACTATGGGAAGGGATACAAATGTCTATACATGCTGGAAATTCATTGATGCAGTCACACTGGAGATAAGTCATTCATCTACTGTTTGTGGGAAGGGATTCAAACAATCACCCGTCCTTGAGAAACAAGAATGCACTCAGTGGGGAGAGGTTATTCATCTGCCCTGAGTGTAACAAGGCATTCTCTGTTATCAGCCTCTAGGCACACCAACTGGTTCACACTGAGAGACCTTTCAAATGCTCACATTGAGAGAAAAGCTTTAAACACAGACATGAAATGCTGATACATGAGTCCGTTCACACTGGGGAGAGGGCATTCCCCTCTCTGTATGTGGGAAACGATTTGTCCATTCAAAAAAACCTTCTGAAACCCCAACGAATACACGCTGGTAAGAAGCTGTTACCTGCTGCTTTTCTGGGAAAGGATTTACTCAGTCATCCCACCTTCTGAGTTCACACCAGACTCAGGCAGCTGTGTGCTGCTGCTGCTGTTCTCAGTAAAATTCTGATGGATCTCCACTCCCTCTCCCCCGCCGCAGGAGGACCAGGAAACAGATGCAGTGGAATAGGGAAATGTGGCGCTTGTGATGTCACATGGTTAGGCCAGCAGAAGCCGGCATTGTGTTACTGTCCTTCTCAGAAAGAGAGAGAAACTCTGACTTTGAAAGAATGAATTATAAAAGTGATGAATCAAAGTTTGTCCCATTGCAGGCAGAACTGGGCACACACCAACACTCACAGGCACAAAATCAGATTCACAGACAGCTATAAAGAAACTTTCAGACACACGCTTCCGGGACAATGTGTGCCACTGCAGAGTTTGTCATTCATACACAGACAGACACACTCAAACTTCCCTCCGACATAATCTGTGTCCCATTGCTTGCAGAGATAGTCATATCAACACAGAAAAACAGACATTAACACAGAGATGGAAGTGCAATACGGTCAGACTGAGACACAGAATCACTGACTTGTACAAACATGTCCAGAGATATACTCAGACATTGTTGTGTTCAGCTGTGTGAAAATCCTTATTTCCTTGTGAAATAAATTTGAGTCCTTTGGGTGCAGAAGCCTGTGTTTTGTTGTCTAAATGAAAGTGTGTTGTGGCTGCTGGTGGTTTGAAACTGCAGCTTTGTCTCTGTGTGGATTTTAAGTCTGTAATCTGTGTGTGAGATGAGGAGGTGGGAGAAGGAGCAGAGGGGCAGACGGACAGATAGTTTGGACTAAACTATGGAGCTGCTGCTTTCTCTCACACCACCCCCGCTTCCTCTCAACTCACAACTTGTAATGCTCCATCCCTGGGGGAGGTATACTCTCGGTAGAAGAGCTGGGTTTCGGCACAGAAGGGTCTTTAAGTCATAGACCTGAAGGTATTTAAAGCAAGTCCAGTCAGCCATACTTCCGTTTGCCATGTGGATGGAGCAGGAGGTGAGTATCAAAGGATTTGTGTGTGTGTGGGTGTGTGTGTGAGTGTGTGTGTGTGTGTGTATGAGTGTGGGTACTGTTAGAGTCTCAGTGTCAGTTTTGATCGATTAACCACCGTCCATCACCCCCACACCGTTCCTGAACCAGCCAGACTGACGTAGATTCTAGGAGCAGGGCCTGTCTCTCATGGATGAGAGGGAGTGTATGAAACCACAGAGAAAGCTGGGACCCACTGGAATTGTATCCCTTCCTCAGTCTCTCTATGTTCTTCCTTAACTTGTGTTTTTCTGACTTTTCTCCCTTTTCTCGCTCACTCTGTGTCTCTCGTTCTTCTTGTCTTCCACTCCCATCCGTCTGTCCTATGGGTTCAGGACCATAATTGTTTGAAGTTTGCGTCACCTACTGACCCTGATCACTCCCTGTACGAAAACGTTCTTCCTAATGTCACTTTTACTTCTTTTCCTCGTGATTTTAAAACTCTGCTGAATCGTTGTCGATCCTTTCAGGCGTGGGAGCATTTGCACTACATTATTCCTGTGTCTAGACCCTCATGACTTGAAAAACGTCAATCAGGCCAGCTTTCAACCTACTGTTCTCCAAGGAGAACTGTCCCAACTTTCCAATCTACCTGCATTGCTGACAATCCTCAGACACGGCACCATTAACGTCAACCTGCTCAGCGCTGTCTGCAATCACTTCACTTCCCCGCTTCCTGAAATTTCTCGCTCACAATTGAGCAATAATGCAGCTGGAGGATTCATTCAGAGTCGGACTGCGCGGGCGAACGAGGTGCAATGCTTGTTTTCACTTTGAGCAAGTGTTTCTTTTTACCATGTTCGCTGTTATGGGAGCTCGGCCCCTCAGGCAGTCCGATCTCGTTGAATAAATGTGCTTTTTGAGAAAATTGCGCCGGCGTTTCTGCACAAGGCAACTTAAGAAATGAGAGCTCGTCCGGGATAGGAACCCGGGATCTCTCGCAAGTCTACCCAACTGAAAGCCCGAAGCGAGAATCATACCGCTAGACCAACGAGCCACAGGCCCCACCCGGGGTGCGCTGCCCTGACCCCGGACGCTCCAAGCGCCCTCCCCTGAAGCAGCTGAGACTTGCTCAATGTGAAATACGTTTGAGTTGCTCCAAGAATCGCAAGCAGCAAAGAGATTCCACAACATTTGCTTCTCATTCCGTCTCCCTGCGCCCAGGACGCTGCTATTTGTCCCGTTCCCAGTAACTGGACTCTCTCCACTGGCGGATAATTAACCCATTTTGTTTCTACTTGCAAACTGTTCTGGGGGAGGGCAGAGCCCCTTCGCTCTTCTGCTCTCTCGCAATCACTTGGGATGGGAGACGTCAGTTACACTAATGCGTCGGAAATTGGCAAGTTTTAACTACATTACAAAGGTCTGTAATCAAAGAGACAGAAAGATGCTGTGCTGGCGGGACAGAGAGAAATGGACACCGGAAACTGTTCCCTCAGGTAAATTCATATGAGTGTATTTGTGTGCAGCTTGCTTGGTGTTCAGAATTCCTCTTCACACAGCAATCCTGCAGAAAGACTTTTCTAACACGGGCGTCTGTTTCTTTGCTGCGAACGGGCAGCAGTGAACATCTGAGCCCCAACTGTCCCAGATGAAGTTGAAAATGAGCCATTGTTTCTCTCTCAGCCGCTCTGTCCCAGAGACAGGGAGAGGGACGGCATCAACGCGTGACGTCATTCCGCCGCAGGCTGAAGCCGTTCAGTCCATCATTTCCATGTGACTCTCTGTCACTTGTATCTCTCCGAGATGATTCCCAATCGGTGATATGTGTCCTCATCATGGGAACTGTGTCTGTGTGGTGATGCTGCTTTCGAAATGCTGATCGTCCTGTCATTCACGTCCGAACCGGAGTGGGGAATTATTGCAGGGAATGAATACGTCCGCAAATAATGTGACTTTGTGGTTCAGTGGTTAACACTGCTGTCTCATAACGGGACCTGAATTCGATCCTACCCGTGAGTGGTTTGTTTGTGTGGAGTTTGTTCAATCTCCCCGTGTCTGCGTGGGTTTCCTGCGGTGCTCCGGTTTCCTTCCGCAGTCAAAAGCTGTGCAGGTTAGGTGGACTGACCATTTTAAACTGCCCCATAGTGCCCAGAGGTCGGTAGGTGAGGCGCATCAGTCAGAAGTAAATGTCTGGTCTGGGTGGGTGACTCTTCGGAGGGTTGATAAGGACTTGTTGAGCAGGAGGGCCTGTTTCCACACTGTAGGGATTCGAATTCGAATTGTTTCAACTTCACCAGCTCATTCCCATTTCAGAGAAGAGGTGTTAGGATTCAGTTCAGAGCAGACCGGCGGGTAACAACTCAAATCTCCACAAGCACTTTTCCTCAATTGTGTAAATTGGGCCCGTGTTTAGTGACATATTCAGCTCAGATGCTCTAAGATTTGGGAAGCAGAGGCAAAGGCAAGACACAGAACAGAGTCCCGTTACAAAGGGAAGCAATAGCAGACGACAGTTTCGATCGAGGGACATGAACCCAGCACCCTCCCGCTGCGCCACTCTACTTTCCCACACGGAGTGTTTTCCATAGATCCCTTCAGCCTTTCGTCTGGCGTGTGGCAGGCACGTTCGAGCCTGATGTCCACGATCTCCACTGCTGTCGTGTAATATGCTGTTGCGCAGACGTATGGAGGCTGTGTAAATATAAACTGTCTTCTAACTTCCCACATTCTAGTGGTCGAACTGTGATTTAACGCTGAATCATAACACGCGTAGACGGAGGCCATGCGGCCCATCTTCGCTCTGCTGGTTCTACACCGTAAGTAAACGCGTGTCTCAATTCGTATCATTCTCTTCCCTTTTCCGTGTAAATCTGCGCATCTGAACATGACCACAAGTATTGCCCTCCTCAACAGAGAACAGGAGAAGACTACACAGACCTCCACGAGTGTGTCACCTCAACTGTGCACATTGGGCCAGTATATCAATGTGAAATATTTATGTTGAGTTTTTTGGGAAGCAGATGAGAAGGGGAGGTGCAGAACAGAGCGCCCTTCGACGGGTAAGCTGCTAAAGACGACATTACATAAATAGGAGAGACTAGGACATGGCGGATTTCAGGCCCTAAAGTCATGGAACTCGATATTGAAGACAGGGGGGCTGTAGGTCTTCAAGTGGAAAATGAGGCGTTGTTCTTCCATCTGGAGCTGAGCTTTGCATGTCTGAGACAGAGATGTTGGCCAGGGAACAGGGTGGCGTGTTAAAGTGGCGGGCAACCAGAAGCTCAGAGCCTTTTTTGCGGGCAGAATTGAGATGTTCTGCGAAACAGTCACCCGGTTATGCTACTTTGGGGAAACCACACTGTGAGCAGCGAATGCAGTAGACTAGGTTGTGGCAAATGTGCAGGTAAAGTGCTGCTTCACCTGGCGGGTATGTTCGGGCCCTTGGATATTCAGGAGGGAGCAGGTAAATGGGCAGGTGTTACACATTCGGCAGTTACAGGGGAAAGTATTTTGGGTCACTGGGAGGTGGGTGTGGGGTGTTGAGAGTGAAGGAAAAGTGGACCCGAGGTGTAAGCCCTGCCCACTTACCTCCTCTCATATATAAATCCATGAAGTTGAATGAACATTCCATAGAATGGTTCAGTACCACGTGACTCATGAACTAATTCGTATTAATGTTCCGGGGCCAGCATCATTATTGTGTCACAGCAGCTGCAGGCCATCACCGGGGGCTTGCCCTATGACGTCACGGTACGTCTGGAAGCCCCAGGGATAGTTTATCAAAGAAACCTCCCGGTGGGTCAGGGCAACCCCGCATTGGGAAGCACTGGGATGGTGAACCACTATCAGTTTACATGGGGAACACATCTCCACGTTGCACAGCCTCGAGGCAAACTTCCCGCTCTTCCACTTAAATTCAAGAGCCCTCAGACCGAACTTCCCCAGCTACGTTTGGAAGAACGTTTTCCAGGTGTTCGCAAAGTATATCTATGAGCACTTTGTTAACGTTTGAATTTTGCGTGTGTTGAAATTTTGCGTTTTTGAGCGAAATCACAGTTCGATAAAACAGAATGTGGGAATTTAGACAGAGTTTATATTTGCGCGTCGGCGATATGTCTGCGGGTGCGTGATGGGAGCGTCACCCAGAAGGAAAACCATCTCTCCTGTTCACTCAATGTCCTCTTTAGCAGCTTTCCCGTATAACGGCGCACTGTTCTGCACCTCGCCTTCTCATCTGCTTCCCAAAACATTTTGACATAAATATTTCACATTGATATACTGGCCCAATGTGCACATTTGAGGTGACACACTCGTGGAGGTCTGCGTGGTCTTCTCCTGTTCTCTGTTGAGGAGGGCAATGCTTGTCACTGGACACTCAAGTGTCAGAGAAAAGTTTCGAAATAAAAAGGTTTAATTTTCTGCCAATAGAGAGGGCCCGGTTCCTGAAGACAGGACAAACTGAAGCAGGGAGACAGAATAAGAAGCAGATGTTCTGGAAATAGTTTGCTGGACCCCATTAAAAGCGTTCAGTTTAGAAGCCAAGGAAGAGCAGCGAAGAGATCGCCCCTGGGTGGGCTCGAACCACAAACTTTTTGGTTACGGGCCAAACGCGCTGACCAATTGCACCACAGAGACAGGCAACAGCGGGGTGGGGGCATCATCGCAGTGGGGAGGCTATTAGTGAATTCATAATTCAGCCTGCCCCGCCTAGAATTACAATTGTCGTCTATCAGTCTTAATTTTCAAAAATAAAGCCGGGGACAATCATTGTGGAGACACCAGGGACAGTCTGATCTCACTCTCTGCAGACATATCCATGTCACGAGGAACTAGCTTTCTTCCTCCGATGCTGTCGCCCTTCGAGCCTTTCAGTGTTTTGCCTGTTCCCGAGTTCTCTCATTGGCTCGCAGGGGAGAAGGGGTTTGAATTCCTGATGTGCAGGAACGACAATTCTTTCAATGTCTCTGACCAGTTCATGTCTCGAGAACAACAGAGTTAATCTCCCGGCCTCTTCAACAAGAGGACGGTGTCTGGACTGTCTCTGCTCAGTCGGACCGGTCATCTTTCATTCTCCTCTAAATCCGCTTCCCAAAGTGTTTCTAAAGGTTCACAAATCTGGAGACTGGGATTTCTGTTTTGCTTCATGAACAATTTTCCATTTCCTAACTGACAATATTTTGCCAAAATCTCTTCCAAATTGTACGCCTTGCTTAATTTCCACGGATGAGGAATTTCAATTTTGTGGAGACAGTCCCACGGTTGGGAATGTTCCTTTGGAACAAAGAATGTTAACTGGAGATTTCCTGGGCTGTTGGTAATGATGGGAGAAGAAGCGGTGGGAATGGGCAGATTAATGATCAGAAGAACCAATTGCCACTGACCAGAGCCAGTTACCAGAGGACAGGGATTGAAGTTCTTGAATGAAAAGCAGCACTTGTGCCTAATAAACACAGAGAATACGACAGAAAGCCAATAGGTCGAGCAGCATCTGTGGAACGGAAAACAGAGCTGACGTTGTGAGTCTGGTACGTTGTTTGTTCAGAACCCGAGTTTCCTGCATGGCAATCAATTCCCAGACATGAGAAAACGGGACTTTATTGAGACGGGTTTTGTGAAGTTTGAGCGATAATGCAACCAATAGGAAGTCATTTAAAATCGCCAGCGAAGAAAGCATAGCCAGCAGGTTAGCACCCTGGGCGGGGAGCCCCAAAGGATCTCTACGCCAACACCTTAAGTATTCGGCCACAACTACACGCTCAAAGTTGTGCTGTAAACTTTCTCATGGAATGGTTCTCACAGGAAAGGTGAGTATTGGGCTTTTCCTGTCCGCGCCATAGCCCCAACGTTTCCTGTTCCCCTGGATTTGATCAGGACAGAGGAGGCTGATGGGAGATCGAATTGAACTGTACACATTGATGAGAGATAGAGCGGGATCCATTCCCATGCGTAGAGAGATTAATAATCAGGGCCGAAAATAAGGAGCCACTTCAAGAAATGTGGGGTTCATTCAGCAAAGCTAATGGGAAAGTGCTCACAGAAAATTTTCATGAAAGTCTCTGGAGCGATTTGATGAGAAGCGTTGGTGATGTTAATACAATCGATAGGATGAACGTAGATTTGTAAATGTATTTGGTAACAGTCCTCGTTATAGCATCGCCCTCTTGTTTAATTGATTCGACCCTCCTCATCTCTATGTACAGGAATTGCTCCCCAGCCTATGTCGCAACTCTGTAACAAAATGCGTCAAAATTACTTAGTTAATCTTGAGTACCAGATCAAGTCACAATGCAGTGGTTCCATGAGCATTGAAAGTAACATAAAACGTACCATGGCAACGATTGCTCTGAGATAATTTGGGTGAGGAAGTTTCTTAATTTTTTTCCTAGAAATGAATCACATCTTACACATTTCAGTGTACTTTAATATGGGCTGGTATTTATTCCCATAGCACTTGACCGTTCTAATTCTGTGACTGAACCATTTATTGGCTTCGATGCATGAGTAGAATCTGTCAATTTTCAAGTGCCACCGTTAAGCCACAACTACAAACTTGTCTCCCGTTCACTCTCAGCTTTCCCTCATAACCGAGCAACGGGGACAGGAAGAAAACGAACGGGACTAAAGCTCAGTTTGAATATGATTAGATTGCCAGTTGAAGAAAGAGCGAATGTTCCGCACAAAAAACAAAGTTTCACGTGAACATTGCACAATATGGATGTCAAACTCACGACCTCAGAATAAAAATCTTTTGTTCTACTACTGAGGTATTCGAACATATAGTCAGGGTGTGACCAGTTCTTTCATCAGGGCAAAATAACTTTTTAAAATTTACGAAAATAAATACATTTATCAGCAGAAGTCCACAGCTCCAATGCTTTCTGCTCAAAACTCAGGAAAATCATTAAGATTCCACTTCCTTTTTGCTTCTTTCTAAACGCTAACATCCAGTTTCTTCAGTTTCTCTTCTTGAATGTAAAGTTGTTTGCTTTTTTTTGCCTTTTTTTGAAAGCAAATTCGCTTCAATATCAACAAAACTGACAGGCAAACCTGACACACAAACAGCCACTCGCTGCCACATATCCCCAATTCTCACTTTCAGATTTGCAAAGGTCAATTAAATAAAGGAAGTAAGCAGTTGAGCACGTTTACAAAGTAGATGACTGACTTTTATGGGTGACTCGCTTGGGCCTTTGCCAATGCTGCTCGCAGGTTTCGTGATCAGGCTATAATCTCCCTCAGTTTTGCTGAGCCTGTGCTCGGTTCATTGGGAGATTAGGCCCGGGTTGCGGTCGACCCCGACTTAAGTTGCATTGTTGCTTTTCACTGGCAGCAGAAGATTGGAGATTATAGGACCAGAACATTACTGCTTTTCTGTTTTTTCTTGTGTCATTCCATCTGGGACTGAGGAAAGCGAATCATTATCGGGAAACCAAGAACATTACGTTTCTAAAGATTCAAATGCAGGAATTCAATCAGTTATCTGTTCTGTGACTGTGTTTGTCCGAATATTGGTATAAGATGCCTGGGTGTGCCTGTTTTCGATATTTCAAGAACAAATAACTGGAGAATATTTTCTTGCAGATTGTGTCCCCAATAACAGGCCGGAAATGTGCAACAAGGAAACGGTTAAGATTATAGGAACATAGGAATATGAGTAGGCCATTTAGCCCCTTAAGTGTGTTCCAACTTTCAAAGAAATCATGGCTGATCAGAGGCCTAACTCCATTTATCTGTCTTTGGCCCATGTCCCTTAATACCTTTCCTGAACAAAAAAAATGTTTCGGATTTAAAGCTGACAAATGATCCTGTACCCACTGCCGTTTATGTGGGATATTTCCAAACATCTGACAAACTCAATGTGTAGAAGTGCTTCTGAACATTTACCCTGAAAAGTCTGGACCTAATTCTATAATTTTGCTCCATTTCGACTTCCAACTATTTTAGTGACCAGCCGGACTTCCTGACTAAATGCACCAAAGAGTCTGAGATGTAAAAAAAACAGTAAGATCACGAAACCCGAGTGTTAGCGAATTCCAGCTTCAAAATACAATTACTGAAATAGCAATTGTCGTTTATCAGTGTGACTTTACCAAAATAAAGGCTGGGACATTCATTGTAAACAGTCTGACCACAGACACTGCAGACACACTCATGTCACAGAAACCACCCCTGTGTGGGGATACAAACAGAGTGGTATGGCAGCCTGTCTGCAAATTCGTTCGTTTCACTTGCATTGTCACTTTTGTCTCGCTTTAGAAACACGAAGTGACTGAGCGGAATATAGTCTTTCTCAGCCGTAATCATATGGTGCTTTAAAAGAACTATCACTGCTTTAAGTATTGATCGAGTAATTCGGGAACGTGGTTTAGAAGCCGATGGCTCTCACCGTGTTCAAACTTTACCAAATGTCTGCAGATATCATTAGCCAACATCGGGAAAAAGTGCTTTTAAACATACCTGAGGAATCTCGGGGTTTGATAGGCCTTGAACTTAAGTGGAAGGAATGGAAGTCCCGATCAGGGGCTGCCTGACCCTCTTTAAAAAACTGTCACCAGAAATTCCAGCCGCAACACGACGTCAGAGGACATGCCCAGTGATGGCCTGCAGCTATTGTGACGCAATAATGATGCTGGCCCCTGGAACATAAATGTGTATTCGGCATGGGTCACGTGGTACTGAATCCAAAAAAATAGTTTTCAGAACATCTGCTTCTCATTCTGTCTCCCAGGACCCGGGCGGGTCTCCACTGGCGGATAATTACGCCATTCTGTTTTTAAATTTGGCTCGAACACCCGAGTGGCCATGGACAAGCATTACCCTCCTCAACAAAGGGGACAGAGATCAGAAGAACACCACCCTGAACTCCACAACTGTGTAACATCAACTTTCTGCATTGGGCCAGTATATCATTGTGATGATATTTAGTTCACATCTTCAAATATTTGTTGGGGTAGCGGGTGAGGAGGGAAAGCTGCAAAAAATGCCACGCGGCAGCCTTTCCAGTCAAGTTTTCAGCTTTTCATCTGGTATGTGACATACACGTTCGAGATTGAAATCAAAAGAGCTTCACTACTCTCGTGAAATATGCTGTTGCGAAGATGTATCGCTGTTGTGCAAATATTAACGTTGTCTAAATTCCAACATTCTGCTTTTCGAACTGTGATTTCGCTCAGAATTACACACTTTCAAAAATCACCAAGTTCAAACGGAAACACAGTGCCCACAGAAAGAATTAGCCATCCCAATGCTTCCCGATGCAGGGCTGCCTGACCCTCAGGGAGGTTTCTTTGATAAACTGTGTCCAAGCATTCCGGCCGCACGTCATCGGACATGCACGATGATGGCATGCAGGTATTGTGACGCAATAATGATGCAGGCCCCTGGAACATGAATATGAATTAGCCGTGGGTCACGTGGTAGTGAATCATTCAAACGAATGTTATTCCATGTCCAGGGATTTATTTGAGGGATGAGGTAAATGGGCAAGAGTTACACCTGGGGTTCACTCTTCCTTCACTCCCATCACCCGCCCATAGACCCATGTCACTTTGTCCTGCAACAGCCGAAATTGGAACACCTGCCCGTTTCCCCCACCCTCCTCAGTATTCAAGGGCCCGAACATACCTTCGACGTGAAGCAACAGTTTACCTGCACATTCTACAGCCAAGACTACAGCATTCGCTGCTCACAATGTGGTCTCGTCAACATTGGAGAAACTAAGCAGGTGACTGCTTCGCAGAACATCTAGGTTCTGCCCGCAAAAAGGCCCTGAGCTTCCAGTTGCCTGCCACTTCAGCAGACCACCCTGTTCCCTGTCCAGCATCTCTGTCTCAGGCTTGTTGCAGTGTTCCAGCAGAACAATTTTACACTTGGGGACACTACAGTCGTCCTCAATATTGAATTCAATAATTTTAGAGCCTGCACTTCCCCACATCTTAGCCCCCTACCACGCACATTAGGCCTTGTTGTCACGTAGTCTGCCAGTACACACGATCTATTCTTAGCACTTAACAGCTACCTTTAACAGCTATTCACCCTCCCAGACAGATCGCTCTCAACTCCTTTGTCTGTCCAACCATTCTTGTCTCACTTTGGGCTGTATCCCTATCTACCATTTACTCCGCCGCCTTCCTCCCACCCTCCCATCTGCATAGTAACCGACAATTTCCGAATCATCACCAGCTCTGTGGAAGGGTCACCGGATTCTTCTTCACAGAAGCTGCCAGACCTGCTGAGCTTTTCCAGCAACTGCTGTTTTTGTTTCTGATATACAGCATCCGCAGTTTTTATTCAGAAAGAGTTGCAAATTAGTTCGAGAGACAGAGTGAGAGAGTGAGTGAGACAGAACAGCCATGAACCGTTGGCCTCCGTTCTCAATCATAACGTAAAATCATTGCAGTACGATCACTTCCCTCAACCCTGCGTAGTCTGGGCTTGTGACGCAACGGGAGCGCGTCTACCTGCTGCCTACACGGTTGCGCGTTCAAATCACATCAGGCTCAGTGAGGCACAATTTCTGCTGCTTCAAATCAAGAAGTTAGATTTCACGCTGCTGGTGTCGAGGCTGTGTAAACATAACCTTTGACTAAATTGCCACCTTCTGTTGGTCCAACTGTCAGTTCACTCAGAATCACAGAATGTGTCACAGCCCACCTTTGCTCTGCTGCTTCTCCAAAATGAGCAATGTACCTTTATTCGTATCGTAATCTTGCCTTCTCCCTGTATATCTCTGCATTGTTACTTTGACCATGACCACCCCGAAATCCCTTTTGTGTCCATTGAATCTGCCTCTCTGTCACTATCAGGCAGCCTTTCCTGATTCCAACCACTCCCTTTGCGAAAACGTTCCACTTAATATCCGTTCTCCCCGTGTCTGCGTGGGTTTCCTCCCGGTGCTTCGGTTTCCTCCCACAGTCCAAACATGTGCAGGTCAGGTGAATTGGCCATGCTAAATTTCCTGTAGTGTTAGGTAAGGGGTAAATGTAGGGGTATGGGTGGGTTGCGCTTTGGCGGGTCAGTCTGGACTTGTTGGGCCGAAGGGCCTGTTTCCACGCTGTAATGTAATCCAATCTAATCTTAATATCACTTCTCCTACTCTTCCCAATGACTTTTAGTCTCTGCCTATTCACTTTCGATCCTTTCAGGCGTGAGAGCATTTTCACCAAAGCGGGAATCATACGCCTAGACCACCATACCATACACGGTGGGCCCTCTCACCTCCTGAAGCAGCTGGGACTTGCTCACTGTTGAATACATTCTACATTCCTCCAAGAATTGCATGCAGCGAGAGTTTCTACAACATCTGCTTCTCATTCTGTCTCCCAAGACCCGGGCTATCTCCATTGGTGGATAATTACACCATTCTGTTTCTGAATTGTTCTCTCACACCCGAGCGGACAGGTACAAGCATTATCCTCCACAACAAAGGGAACAGAGAATAGGAGAGCACCACATGAGTGTCACCTCAACTTCCTATGTTGGGCCAGTATATCAGTGTGAGATATTTAGTTCGCATCTTCAAAGGCAAGACACAGAACATAGCACCAGTGTAGGGGAACGCTGCTGAAGGAAACATCGAGAGGAGAGTCGAGGATGGCTTCGACCCATCGACTTCAAGATTAGATGTGAATTTCAGTGTTTGTTAATATTCCCAGATGCACTCCGATGTCCAGCGATACACGAATTCAAACAGCAAAGGTGGTAACTGTGCAGGTTCTCTCTCCCTCTCTCTGTCTCCTGCACTGTCCTCGCCATTTACTTCCTTCATCTGCTCTTCTCCCTTTTAAAACAGCTGTTGTTTTGTCTTTTTTTCCAAAGTTCCAAAACAATTCAACAGCATATAAAACAGGAATTGCTGCTTCTGGAATTCGAGGAAATCACCTCCAACACCTAAAATACCTCAAAAAAAGGAGCAGCTCTTACAGCCAGAAGGTTTTCCCATCCAATATCGTGGATTACCCAGAATCCGGATTCCCCATGGGAGGATGATTAGCAAGGTTAGATCTCATGGAATACAGGGAGAACTAGCCATTTGGATACAGAACTGGCTCAAAGGTAGAAGACAGAGGGTGGTGGTGGAGGGTTGTTTTTCAGACTGGAGGCCTGTGACCAGTGGATTGCCACAAGGATCAGTGCTGGGCCCTCTACTTTTTATCATTTACATAAATGATTTGGATGCGAGCATAAGAGTTGCAGTTAGTAAGGTTGCAGATGACACCAAAATTAGAGGTGCAGTGGACAGCGAATTGGGTTACCTCAGATTACAACAGGATCTGGACCAGATGGGCCAATGGGCTGAGAAGTGGCAGATGGAGTTTAATTCAGATAAATGCGCGGTGCTGCATTTTGGGAAAGCAAATCTTAGCAGGATTTATACACTTAATGGTAAGGTCCTAGGGAGTGTTGCTGAACAAAGAGACCTTGGAGTGCAGGTTCATAGCTCCTTGAAAGTGGAGTCACAGGTAGAAAGGATAGTGAAGAAGGCGTTTGGTATGCTTTCCTTTATTGGTCAGAGTACTGAGTACAGGAGTTGGGAGGTTATGTTGCGGTTGTACAGGACATTGGTTAGGCCACTGTTGGAATATTGCGTGCAATTCTGGTCTCCTTCCTATCGGAAAGATGTTGTGCAACTTGAAAGGGTTCAGAAAAGATTTGCAAGGATGTTGCCAGGGTTGGAGGATCTAAGCTATAGGGAGAAGCTGAACAGGCTGGGGCTGTTTTCCCTGGAGCGTCGGAGGCTGAGGGGTGACCTTATAGAGGTTTACAAAATTATCAGGGGCATAGATAGGATAAATAGACAAAGTCTTTTCCCTGGGGTCGGGGAGTCCAGAACTCGAGGGCATAGGTTTAGAGTGAGAGGGGAAGGACATAAAAGAGACCTAAGGGGCAACTTTTTCACGCAGGGGGTGGTGCGTGGATGGAATGAGCTGCCAGAGGATGTGGTGAAGGCTGGTACAATTGCAATATTTAAGAGGCATTTGGATGGGTATGTAAATAGGAAGGGTTTGGAGGGATTTGGGCCGGGTGCTGGCAGGTGGGACTAGATTGAGTTGGGATATCTGGTCGGCATGGACGGGTTGGACGGAGGGGTCTGTTTCCATGCTGTACATCGCTATGACTCTATGATTTCTGGGTTATGGGCCCAGCACGCTCCCTCTATGCCACTCTGCTATGCTGCATGGCAGTTTTCCCAGAGAAGTATTCAGCTTTTCATCTGGACTGTGGCATGCACGTTCGAGATTGATGTCAAAAGATCTTCACTGCTGTCGTGTAATATGCTGTTGCCCAGGCGTATCGACATTTTGCAAATTTAACTTTGTCTAAATTCCCACATTCTACTTTTCGAACTGTGATTTCGCTCAGAAT
Source organism: Chiloscyllium punctatum (assembly GCF_047496795.1). Lineage (NCBI taxonomy): Eukaryota > Metazoa > Chordata > Chondrichthyes > Orectolobiformes > Hemiscylliidae > Chiloscyllium > Chiloscyllium punctatum. The sequence goes on along the minus strand of NC_092774.1, from coordinate 28,891,929 downwards.
CACACAATTTCAAAAATCACCATGTTCAAACGTAAACACAGTGCTCACAGAAAGAATTAGCCAACATCCGGAAGAAATTCTTCCAAACTTACCAGGGGAATTTCGGTTTGATGAGTTTCGAAATTTAAGTGGAAGGACAGGAAGTTTGTCTCGAGGTTGTTTAATGTGGAGATGTGTTCCCCCATGTAAACTGATAGTGGTTGACCATCCCATGTTTCCCGATGCAGGGCTGCCTGACCCACAGGGAGGTTTCTTTGATAAACTCTCCCGAAGACTTCCAGCCGCTTCATGACGTCATGGCACACGAGAGTGGGAAGGCAGAATTGCGGGAGATGGATCGGACCCGGTTGAAACGAAGTGCAGACTGGGTGACTGCTTCATAGAGCATCCATATTCTGTTCGCCAGAAAGATGTATTGTTATTCCCAATCGGTGATAACAAGTCGACAACAATTACATCAGGCAGCATTTGCTTTGCAATATCGTGCTCATAGACCTCACTTCCAGTTGAGCAAAGATCACTCAACTCCGGATCTCTTCATGGTCCTGGCACAAACATGGGGCAAACAGCTGAATTCCAGAGCTCTGAGCGATTATCCTCTACATTTACTTTCTATTTGACAAACTACTTTCTCAAGGAATCATAAACCTCGAGTCAATGGGCATCAGAAAATATTTTTATCTCTGCGATTGTGGGTATTTACAAATATCAAGCCTTCTGACCTGAGTAAATCATAACAAGGTGACTTTATTGAAGCTTGTACCACATATGTGTGGAAGAATTCCGTAACTCTCGCTTGGAGACGCTCTGCCATTTTGAGTGCAGACTGCATATTAGTGCACATTCTGTCTCAATAGTTACATGCAATATTGGTGTAAAATAAAGTTTTTGTTCAAAGTTTGTGAGAAGATTTGTAGCTCGGGTGCTCGTTGTTGGGGTTCTGTTCGCCGAGCTGGGAATGTCTGTTGCAGACGTTTCGTCCCCTGTCCAGGTGAGATCCTCAGTGCTTGGGAGCCTCCTGTGAAGCGCTTCAGTGATCTTTCCTCCGGCATTTGTAGTGGTTTGTATCTGCCACTTCCGGTTGTCAGTTCCAGCTGTCAGGTGCAGTGGTCGGTATATTGAGTGCCATGCCTCTAGGAATTCCCTGGCTGTTCTCTGTTTGGCTTGTCTGAAAATAGTAGTGTTGTCCCAGTCGAACTCATGTTGCTTGTCATCTCTGTATGTGGTTACTAGGGATAGCTGGTCACGTTGTTTCGTGGCTAGTTGGTGTTCATGGATACGGATCGCTAGCTGTCTTCCTGTTTGTCCTATGTTGTGATTTGTGCAGTCCTTTCATGGGAGTTTGTATATTTCTGAACTAACAGCCAGACTACTACGACCACCAGGACTCATAACAGCACACAAACCAACAGCCACTCTCAGACAACATCTCACCAGGACAAAAGACCCGATACCCAGCATGGGCAAAACCAATGTAGTGGACAAAATCCCATGCAAGGACTGCACAAAACACTACATTGGAACAACCAGGAAGACAGCTAACGATCCGCATCCATGAACACCAACTAGCCACGAAACGACACGACCAGCTATCCTTAGTAGCCACACACGCAGATGACAAGCAACATGAGTTCGACTGGGACAACACTACTATTATAGGACAAGCCAAAACAGAGAACAGCCAGGGAATTCCTAGATGCATGGCACTCATCCACAGATTCAATCAATAAGCACATCGACCTGGACCCAATGTACCGGCCACTGCAGCGGACAGATGGAACTGACAACCAGAAGCGGCAGAGACAAACCACTATAAATGCCGGAGGAAACAACACAGAAGCGCTTCACAGGAGGCTCCCAAGCACTGAGGATGTCACCTAGACAGGGGACGAAACGTCTGCAAGTTCCCAGTTTGGCGAACAGACCACAACAAAGTTTTTGTTTGCAGGAACTGAGTGACATAAGCAGGTTGCTGTCAAATTTCGACAGGAATTACACTTCTGTTCAAGATTTACGGAAAGCTTTGTAGCTCGGTTGCCGATTGTCGTAGCTCGCCGAGCTGGGAAGTTGATTTGCAGGCGTTACATCCTCTGTCTACGTGAGATCTTCAGTACGTTGGAGCCACCTGTGAAGCGCTGCTGTACTGTGTCTTCTGGAATTTATTTGGTTCTGTTTCTGCTGCTTTTGTTTGACGGTTCTGGTTGTTCGTTGCAGTGATTGGCATATGTCAATGTGTTTATTGGTGGAGTCCGTGGGTGAGTGCCGTGTTTGTTGATTTCTCTGGCTGTCCTCTGTTTAGTTGTGCTATGACCATTGTCCTGTCCCCGTCGATTTTATCGTCCTTGTCATCTGCGTTTGTGTGGGTACCAGAGACAGTGTTTAATGGGTAGATGGTGTTCATGGTTACAGATTGCTCGTTGTCTGCCTGTTTGTCCTGTACTGTATAGTTTTCGTGTAGCCTTTGCATGGAATCTTGTAAACTATGTTGGTTTTCCGCATGATGTGGTTGGGTCTTTTGTTCTGGTGAGTTGTTGTCTGAGCGTGGCTGTTAATTTATGGGCTGTCATGAATCCGAGTGGTCGGAGATGTCTGGCTATTAGTTCTGTGAGGTTTATTATATAAGGTAAAGTGGTGAGTGTGTTGGGTCGTGGCAGATCCTCGTCCCGTTGTTTGTCTGCTCGGCACTTGTGGATGAACTTGCGTTGATATCCGTTCTTGGTGAAGCCTCTGTAAACGTGTTCTTCTTCCCTTTACAGGTCGGCAGTGCTGCAGTGTGTTGTCGCCCTTTTGAACAGCGTCCTAATGCAGCTTCTCTTGTCTGTGTTTTGGTATTGTAGTTCAGGGTCTGGTCTTGGGATGTGGCTTTTCTATAGACTTTTGTAGCACATCCCCCGTTCTGTGTCCTTTCTTCCATAAACCGTCAGCTTCCAATTTCTTGTCACTTCAACCTTCCACTGTGTGCCCATGACACTATTTCAGTCTCTGATCTGCTGCAGTACTCCCACAAGGCACAGCGCAACCTGGAAGAGCGAAACCTCATTTTCTACGGAGAGACCGTGCTGACTTCAGGACCCAACACCAAGTTCAATCATTTTAGAACCTGTCCACCTTCTTCCACGGTCTTTACCCGCCCACACATCCCATCAGTTCCGAAGACGGATCGTTGGGCTCAAAACATTATCTCTCCTTTCTCTCCACAGATGGACTAGACCATTTGAAAATGAACAAAATGAGCAGGGAGACAGAATGAGAAGCACTGTTCTGGAAACTCTTTTGCTGCTTGCAATTCTGAGAACAATGGCGAATGTATTTCACACTGAGCAAGTCTCAGCTGGTTCAGGAGGTGCTGGAGCCAGCGGCCTGTGGCTCGTTGGTCGAGGGGGATGATTCTTGCATTGGGTCTTCTACCGCGCAGTCTTGCGAGAGATCCCGGCTTTCTTAACTTGACTTGTGCAAAAATGCCCGATTAAACGTCTCAAAAAGCACCTTCGTTAAACGAGGCTGGGCTACGAATGGGACAGGAAACGGGGAAGTGAAATGATCGGAGATAACGTTGAACAGGTTGACGTGAGTGGTCCCGTGTTTGAGGACGGTCAGCAATGAAGGTAGTTTGGAAAATTGGGACAGCTCTCCTCGGAGAACAGAAGTTTGAAATCCGGCGTGGCAAGTTTTCCAAGTCCTGAGGGGACTAGAAATTGGAAATAATGTCGTGAAATTGTTCCCACGGCTGAAAGGATCAGGAACGATTCGGCAGCGTTTTAAAGTCACGAGGAAAAAGAAGTAAAAGTGACATTCGGAAGAACGTTTTCTTACAGGGAATGGTTAGGGTCAGTAAATCCCTGTCTGACTGTGACAAAAGGGCAGATTCAATGGACACACAATTAAATTCGATGGTCTTGTTCGACCAACAGAATGTTGATATCAACACAGCCTCCACACCTCTGGACAGCAGTATATTACATAAGCGCCGTGGAGATCTTTGATATGAGTCTGGAACGTGCATGCCAGACGCCTGTCGAAAAGCTGAAGGGTTCTGAGGAAAACACTGGGCACACCAAACGCAGAGTGGCGCAGCGAAAGCGTGTGGGCCCCACAACCCAGAGGCCCCTAGATCGATGCCATCGTTTGTTGCCATGGCTCAAACTCTCGTTGAGTAGCTTTCCTTTGCAGTGAGGCCCTGTTCAATATCTTGCCTTTGCATCTGCTCCCCAAAACTTCGAGTGTCTGAGTGACATGTATCATACTGATACACTCGCCAAATTCACGCAAGTGAAGTGACTCGCTTCTGGACGTCTGAGTGGTCTTCTCCTGCTCTCCGTCGAGTTCCTCTCAATTGAATCGGAAAACCACTTTTCTGAGATGTCAATGAGCTGATAAAGTTGAAACGCATTCCTTACGTTTTTGTCCATTCCCTGCAATAATTCACCACGCCGGTTCGGACGTGAGTGATAAGACGGTCGGCATGTCAGAAACCGCATTATGACTCAGACACATTCCCCCACGATTAGGACAGATCACCGATTGTGAATAACTTCAGAGAGAGGCAACTGACAGAGAATCGCCGTGGGTTGATGGGCTGAACGGCTTCTGTCTGCGCGAGAATGAGGCTACGTGTTTATGCCGTCCCACTGCCTGTCTCTGGGACAGACAGGCTGAGGGAGCAAAAATGGTTCAATTCTAACCGTCCCTTCCGTGTTGGACCGCCTGCTAGTCCCTCAGCTCAGGGCCGTGGGGATGACTCTCAGTGAGTGAAGGTTTCACACGGATTCTCTTCATCTGGGACACTTGGGGCTCAGATGTTAACTGCTGCGCGGTCGCAGCAAAGAAAGCGATGCCCACTTTGCAATAGACTTTCCGTAAGATTGCTGCGTGAAGACGATTTCTGAACACCATGCAGGCTGCACAACAATGTGAATTTACCTGGGCGAAGAGTCCTCGGTGTTCATTTCTCTCTGTCCTGCCAGCACAGCATCTTTCTGTCTCTCCGATAACAGACCTTTGGAGAAAGTTCACAATCAAAGTTGTTCATGTTCCCAGCATTAATGTAACTGACACCTCTCACCCCAAGAGTTTCAGAGAGAGAGAGAAAGAGGGAGAGAGAGCAGAAGAGCGAATGGACTCTTACCCTCCCCCAACCCTACATTCCCCCACCCCCCTCCCCCCAGAACAACGTGCAAGTAGAAATAAACTGGCTTAATTATCCGCCAGTGGAGATAGTCCAGTTCCTGGGGATGAGACAAACATCAGCCCCCCCGGGGACAGAATGACAAGCAGATGTTCTGGAAAGGCTTTGCTGCTTGCAATTCTTGCAGCAATGTGGAATGTACTTCACACTGAGCAAGTTTCAGCTGGCTCAGAGTCTCCAATGTTCATTGCTGTGTTTGCCGCCAGCTCAGAGAAAGAACAATATGAAGGACGTAGGAGTGAATAACGATCCTCGTGAGAGGGCGAATAACTGTTAATGGAGACTGTTAGTGGTTAACAATACGTCGTGTGTCATAGCAGACGAGGTGATAAACAGGAGTCTTTTGTGTGGTAGGGGTCAAGGACATGGGGGAGTTCAGGCCCTATAGTTATAGAACTCGATATTGAAGACCGGAGGGCTAGAAGGGCTCCAAGTGGAAAATGAGATGTTGTTCTTTCATCTGGAGCTAGAACACTGCTGCAAGCCTGAGACAGGGATGTTGGCCAGGGAACAGGGTGATGTGTTAAAGTGGCAGGCAACCGCAAAGTCAGGGCCTTGAGTTTCTGCGGGCAGAAGCGGGATGTTCTGCGAAGCAGTCACCCAGTTTATGCTTCATGCTACGTTGGGGAAACGACACTGTGAGCAGCGAATGCAGTGGAATGAAATAGCAGCAGGGAGACTGGATGAGAAGCAGCTGTTCAGGAAAGTCTTTGCCGCTTGCAATTCTGAGAGCAATCTCAAATGTATTTCATACTGAGCATGTTTCAGATCGCTCAAGAGGTGTGGGGCATTTCCAGCGCGCGCGCTTTCTGGCTCGTTGGTCTAGGCGTATGATTCTCGCTTAGGATCTGTTCCTGCGCTGGCTTGCGAGAGGTCCCGGGTTCAAATCCCGGACGAGCCCTGGTTTTTTAACTTGACTTGTGCAAAACTGCCTGATTAACTTTCTCCAAAAGCACCTTCGTGAGACGAGCGTGGGCTGCCTGGAGTACGAATGAGGCAGAAAACAGAGAAATGAAATGGTTGGAGATCGTGTTCAACAAGCTACTTGGATGCTGCCTGAACTGCTGTGCTCTTCCAGCACCACTAATCCAGAATCTGGTTTCCAGCATCTGCAGTCATTGTTTTTACCATAGTGCTCAACAGGTTGACGTGAGTGGTGCGGTGTTTGAGGAATGTCAGCAATCAAGGTAGATTGGAAAATTGGGACAGCTCTCCTCGGAGAACCGAACTTTTCCAAGTCATGAGGGACCTAGAAACAGGAAATAATATTGTGAAAATGCTCCCACGCCTGAAAGGATCCATAACGATTCGGCAGAATTTTAAGTCACGAGGAAAAGAAGTAAAAGTGACATTTGGAAGAACGTTTTCGTACAGGGAGTGGTGAGGGTCAATAAGTCCCTGTCTGACATTGACAAAGAGGAAGATTCAATGGACCCAAAAGGGAATTCGGTGGTCACGTTCAGATGTGCAGATTTACGCTGAGAAGGCGAGAGAATGAAACGACTAGAGTCACACGTTTGTTTAAGTGTAGAACCAGCAGAGCGAAGGTGGGCCGCATAGCCTCCGTCTGCGCTGTGACACATGTTGTGATTCAGTGTGAAATCACAGTTCGACCGACAGAATGTGGGAATTTAGAAAAAAGTTCATATTGACACAGCCTCCATACGTCTGCGAAACAGCATATCACACGACACCAGTGGAGGTCTTTGACATCAGGCTCGAAGGTGCCTGCCGCGTGCCAGACAAAAACCTGAAGTGTTAGATTAGATTACTTACAGTGTGGAAACAGGCCCTCCGACCCAACAAGCCCACACCGCCCCGCCGAAGCGCAACCCACCCATACCCGTCCATCTACATCTACCCCTACGGGCAATTTAGCATGGCCAATTCACCTGACCTGCACATCTTTGGACTGTGGGAGGAAACCGCAGCACTCGGAGGAAACCCACGCAAACACGGGGAGAACGTGCAAACTCCACACAGACAGTCGCCTGAGGCGGGAATTGAACCCGGGTCTCCGGCGCTGCGAGGCAGCAGTGCTAACCACTGTGCAACCAGTTCCCCAAGCGGCAGCAGAGTGGCGCAGCGGGAGCGTGCTGGGCCCATAACCCAGAGGTCGATGGATCGAAACCATCCTCTGCTATCGTTCACTGTCACCTTGATCTGCTTTTCTTTAGCAAGCTGCCTTTGCATCTACTTGCCGATATGTTCATATCGATCCACTCCATTCAAACGGCATGGGTTTTAGAGGTCTCAGTGGTCTTCTGTTCTTGGTCGGTTTCCTCTGAATTGAATCGCAAAACCGGTTCTCGACGATGCTAATGAGCTGGTAAAGTTGAAACTCAGACATCGTCCCCCACTATTAGGACGGATACCACCGATTGTGAATAACCTCAGAGAGCGAGAGAGAGAGAGAGAGACAAGTGACAGACAGTCGCCGTGGAATCCAGGGGCTGAATGGCTTCTGTCTGCGCGAGAATGATGCTACGTGTTGCTGAGGGAGCTAAAATGGTTCATTTTTAAACGTCCCTTCCGTGTTGGACTGCCTGCAGTCCCTCAGCTCAGGGCCGTGGGGATGACTCTCAGTGAGTGAAGGTTTCACGCGGATTCTCTTCATCTGGGACACTTGGGGCTCAGATGTTAACTGCTGCGCGGTCGCAGCAAAGAAAGCGATGCCCGCTTTGCAATAGACTTTCTGTAAGATTGCTGCGTGAAGACGATTTCTGAACACCAAGCAGGCTGCACAACAATGTGAATTTACCTGGGCGAAGAGTCCTCGGTGTTCATTTCTCTCTGTCCTGCCAGCACAGCATCTTTCTGTCTCTCCGATAACAGACCTTTGGAGAAAGTTCACAATCAAAGTTGTTCATGTTCCCCGCATTAATGTAACTGACACCTCTCACCCCAAGAGTTTCAGAGAGAGAGAGAGAGAGAGAGAGGGAGAGAGAGCAGAAGAGCGAATGGACTCTTACCCACCCCCAACCCTACATTCCCCCGCCCCCCTCCCCCCAGAACAACGTGCAAGTAGAAATAAAATGGTTTAATTATCCGCCAGTGGAGATAGTCCAGTTCCTGGGGATGAGACAAACATCAGCCCCCCCGGGGACAGAATGACAAGCAGATGTTCTGGAAAGGCTTTGCTGCTTGCAATTCTTGCAGCAATGTGGAATGTACTTCACACTGAGCAAGTTTCAGCTGGCTCAGAGTCTCCAATGTTCATTGCTGTGTTTGCCGCCAGCTCAGAGAGAGAACAATAGGCAGGACGTAGGAGTGAATAACGATCCGCGTGAGAATGCGAATAACTGTTAATGGAGACTGTTAGTGGCTAACAATACGTCGTGTGTCATAGCAGACGAGGTGATAAACAGGAGTCTTTTGTGTGGTAGGGGTCAAGGACATGGGGGAGTTCAGGCCCTATAGTTATAGAACTCGATATTGAAGACCGGAGGGCTGTAAGGTCTCCAAGTGGAAAATGAGATGTTGTTCTTTCATCTGGAGCTCGAACACTGCTGCAAGCCTGAGACAGGGATGTTGGCCAGGGAACAGGGTGATGTGTTAAAGTGGCAGGCAACCGCAAGGTCAGGGCCTTGAGTTTCTGCGGGCAGAAGCGGGATGTTCTGCGAAGCAGTCACCCAGTTTATGCTTCATGCTACGTTGGGCAAACGACACTGTGAGCAGCGAATGCGGTGGAATGAAATAGCAGCAGGGAGACTGGATGAGAAGCAGCTGTTCGGGAAAGTCTTTGCCGCTTGCAATTCTGAGAGCAATCTCAAATGTATTTCATACTGAGCATGTCTCAGGTCGCCCAAGAGGTCTGGGGCATTACCTCCGCCCGTGCTTTCTGGCTCGTTGGTCTAGGCGTATGATTCTCGCTTAGGGTCTGTTTCTGCGCTGATTTGCGAGAGGTCCCGGGTTCAAATCCCGGACGAGCCCGTGTTTTTTTTTTAACTTGACTTGTGCAAAACTGCCTGATTAACTTTCTCAAAAAGCACCTTCGTGAAACCAGCGTGGGCTGCCTGGAGTACGAATGAGGCAGAAAACAGAGAAATGAAATGGTTGGAGATCGTGTTCAACAAGCTACTTGGATGCTGCCTGAACTGCTGTGATCTTCCAGCACCACTAATCCAGAATCTGGTTTCCAGCATCTGCAGTCATTGTTTTTACCATAGTGCTCAACAGGTTGACGTGAGTGGTGCGGTGTTTGAGGAATGTCAGCAATCAAGGTAGATTGGAAAATTGGGACAGCTCTCCTCGGAGAACCGAACTTTTCCAAGTCATGAGGGACCTAGAAACAGGAAATAATGTTGTGAAAATGCTCCCACGCCTGAAAGGATCCATAACGATTCGGCAGAATTTTAAGTCACGAGGAAAAGAAGTAAAAGTGACATTAGGAAGAACGTTTTCGTACAGGGAGTGGTGAGGGTCAGTAAGTCCCTGTCTGACATTGACAAAGAGGAAGATTCAATGGACCCAAAAGGGAATTCGGTGGTCACGTTCAGATGTGCAGATTTCCGCTGAGAAGGCGAGAGAATGAAACGACTAGAGTCACACGTTTACTTAAGTGTAGAACCAGCAGAGCGAAGGTGGGCCGCAGAGCCTCCGTCTGCGCTGTGACACATGTTGTGATTCAGTGTGAAATCACAGTTCGACCGACAGAATGTGGGAATTTAGAAAAAAGTTTATATTTACACAGCCTCCATACGTCTGCGAAACAGCATATCACACGACAGCAGTGGAGGTCTTTGACATCAGGCTCGAAGGTGCCTGCCGCGTGCCAGACAAAAACCTGAAGTGTTCTGTGCAACCAGCTCCCCCAGCGGCAGCAGAGTGGCGCAGCGGGAGCGTGCTGGAACCATAACCCCGAGGTCGATGAATCGAATCCATCCTCTGCTATCGTTCACTGTCACCTTGATCTGCTTTCTTTAGCAAGCTGCCTTTGCATCTACTTGCCGATATGTTCATATCGATCCACTCCATTCAAACGGCATGGGTTTTAGAGGTCTCAGTGGTATTCTGTTCTTGGTCGGTTTCCTCTGAACTGAATCGCAAAACCGGTTCTCTACGATGCTAATGAGCTGTTAAAGTTGAAACTCAGACATCGTCCCCCACTATTAGGACGGACACCACCGATTGTGAATAACCTCAGAGAGCGAGAGAGAGAGACAAGTGACAGACAGTCGCCGTGGAATCCATGGGCTGAATGGCTTCTGTCTGCGCGAGAATGATGCTACGTGTTGCTGAGGGAGCAAAAATGGTTCATTTTTAACCGTCCCTTCCGTGTTGGACTGCCTGCAGTCCCTCAGCTCAGGGCGGTGGGGATGACTCTCAGTGAGTGAAGGTTTCACACGGATTCTCTTCATCTGGGACACTTGGGGCTCAGATGTTAACTGCTGCGCGGTCGCAGCAAAGAAAGCGATGCCCGCTTTGCAATAGACTTTCTGTAAGATTGCTGCGTGAAGACGATTTCTGAACACCAAGCAGGCTGCACAACAATGTGAATTTACCTGGGCGAAGAGTCCTCGGTGTTCATTTCTCTCTGTCCTGCCAGCACAGCATCTTTCTGTCTCTCCGATAACAGACCTTTGGAGAAAGTTCACAATCAAAGTTGTTCATGTTCCCCGCATTAATGTAACTGACACCTCTCACCCCAAGAGTTTCAGAGAGAGAGAGAGAGAGAGAGAGGGAGAGAGAGCAGAAGAGCGAATGGACTCTTACCCACCCCCAACCCTACATTCCCCCGCCCCCCTCCCCCCAGAACAACGTGCAAGTAGAAATAAAATGGTTTAATTATCCGCCAGTGGAGATAGTCCAGTTCCTGGGGATGAGACAAACATCAGCCCCCCCGGGGACAGAATGACAAGCAGATGTTCTGGAAAGGCTTTGCTGCTTGCAATTCTTGCAGCAATGTGGAATGTACTTCACACTGAGCAAGTTTCAGCTGGCTCAGAGTCTCCAATGTTCATTGCTGTGTTTGCCGCCAGCTCAGAGAGAGAACAATAGGCAGGACGTAGGAGTGAATAACGATCCGCGTGAGAATGCGAATAACTGTTAATGGAGACTGTTAGTGGCTAACAATACGTCGTGTGTCATAGCAGACGAGGTGATAAACAGGAGTCTTTTGTGTGGTAGGGGTCAAGGACATGGGGGAGTTCAGGCCCTATAGTTATAGAACTCGATATTGAAGACCGGAGGGCTGTAAGGTCTCCAAGTGGAAAATGAGATGTTGTTCTTTCATCTGGAGCTCGAACACTGCTGCAAGCCTGAGACAGGGATGTTGGCCAGGGAACAGGGTGATGTGTTAAAGTGGCAGGCAACCGCAAGGTCAGGGCCTTGAGTTTCTGCGGGCAGAAGCGGGATGTTCTGCGAAGCAGTCACCCAGTTTATGCTTCATGCTACGTTGGGCAAACGACACTGTGAGCAGCGAATGCGGTGGAATGAAATAGCAGCAGGGAGACTGGATGAGAAGCAGCTGTTCGGGAAAGTCTTTGCCGCTTGCAATTCTGAGAGCAATCTCAAATGTATTTCATACTGAGCATGTCTCAGGTCGCCCAAGAGGTCTGGGGCATTACCTCCGCCCGTGCTTTCTGGCTCGTTGGTCTAGGCGTATGATTCTCGCTTAGGGTCTGTTTCTGCGCTGATTTGCGAGAGGTCCCGGGTTCAAATCCCGGACGAGCCCGTGTTTTTTTTTTAACTTGACTTGTGCAAAACTGCCTGATTAACTTTCTCAAAAAGCACCTTCGTGAAACCAGCGTGGGCTGCCTGGAGTACGAATGAGGCAGAAAACAGAGAAATGAAATGGTTGGAGATCGTGTTCAACAAGCTACTTGGATGCTGCCTGAACTGCTGTGATCTTCCAGCACCACTAATCCAGAATCTGGTTTCCAGCATCTGCAGTCATTGTTTTTACCATAGTGCTCAACAGGTTGACGTGAGTGGTGCGGTGTTTGAGGAATGTCAGCAATCAAGGTAGATTGGAAAATTGGGACAGCTCTCCTCGGAGAACCGAACTTTTCCAAGTCATGAGGGACCTAGAAACAGGAAATAATGTTGTGAAAATGCTCCCACGCCTGAAAGGATCCATAACGATTCGGCAGAATTTTAAGTCACGAGGAAAAGAAGTAAAAGTGACATTAGGAAGAACGTTTTCGTACAGGGAGTGGTGAGGGTCAGTAAGTCCCTGTCTGACATTGACAAAGAGGAAGATTCAATGGACCCAAAAGGGAATTCGGTGGTCACGTTCAGATGTGCAGATTTCCGCTGAGAAGGCGAGAGAATGAAACGACTAGAGTCACACGTTTACTTAAGTGTAGAACCAGCAGAGCGAAGGTGGGCCGCAGAGCCTCCGTCTGCGCTGTGACACATGTTGTGATTCAGTGTGAAATCACAGTTCGACCGACAGAATGTGGGAATTTAGAAAAAAGTTTATATTTACACAGCCTCCATACGTCTGCGAAACAGCATATCACACGACAGCAGTGGAGGTCTTTGACATCAGGCTCGAAGGTGCCTGCCGCGTGCCAGACAAAAACCTGAAGTGTTCTGTGCAACCAGCTCCCCCAGCGGCAGCAGAGTGGCGCAGCGGGAGCGTGCTGGAACCATAACCCCGAGGTCGATGAATCGAATCCATCCTCTGCTATCGTTCACTGTCACCTTGATCTGCTTTCTTTAGCAAGCTGCCTTTGCATCTACTTGCCGATATGTTCATATCGATCCACTCCATTCAAACGGCATGGGTTTTAGAGGTCTCAGTGGTATTCTGTTCTTGGTCGGTTTCCTCTGAACTGAATCGCAAAACCGGTTCTCTACGATGCTAATGAGCTGTTAAAGTTGAAACTCAGACATCGTCCCCCACTATTAGGACGGACACCACCGATTGTGAATAACCTCAGAGAGCGAGAGAGAGAGACAAGTGACAGACAGTCGCCGTGGAATCCATGGGCTGAATGGCTTCTGTCTGCGCGAGAATGATGCTACGTGTTGCTGAGGGAGCAAAAATGGTTCATTTTTAACCGTCCCTTCCGTGTTGGACTGCCTGCAGTCCCTCAGCTCAGGGCGGTGGGGATGACTCTCAGTGAGTGAAGGTTTCACACGGATTCTCTTCATCTGGGACACTTGGGGCTCAGATGTTAACTGCTGCGCGGTCGCAGCAAAGAAAGCGATGCCCGCTTTGCAATAGACTTTCTGTAAGATTGCTGCGTGAAGACGATTTCTGAACACCAAGCAGGCTGCACAACAATGTGAATTTACCTGGGCGAAGAGTCCTCGGTGTTCATTTCTCTCTGTCCTGCCAGCACAGCATCTTTCTGTCTCTCCGATAACAGACCTTTGGAGAAAGTTCACAATCAAAGTTGTTCATGTTCCCCGCATTAATGTAACTGACACCTCTCACCCCAAGAGTTTCAGAGAGAGAGATAGAGAAAGAGGGAGAGAAAGCAGAAGAGCGAATGGACTCTTACCCTCCCCCAACCCTACATTCCCCCACCCCACTCCCCCCAGAACAACGTGCAAGTAGAAATAAAATGGTTTAATTATCCGCCAGTGGAGATAGTCCAGTTCCTGGGGATGAGACAAACATCAGCCCCCCCGGGGACAGAATGACAAGCAGATGTTCTGGAAAGGCTTTGCTGCTTGCAATTCTTGCAGCAATGTGGAATGTACTTCACACTGAGCAAGTTTCAGCTGGCTCAGAGTCTCCAATGTTCATTGCTGTGTTTGCCGCCAGCTCAGAGAGAGAACAATAGGCAGGACGTAGGAGTGAATAACGATCCACGTGAGAATGCGAATAACTGTTAATGGAGACTGTTAGTGGCTAACAATACGTCGTGTGTCATAGCAGACGAGGTGATAAACAGGAGTCTTTTGTGTGGTAGGGGTCAAGGACAGGGGCAGTTCAGGCCCTATAGTTATAGAACTCGATATTGAAGACCGGAGGGCTGTAAGGTCTCCAAGTGGAAAATGAGATGTTGTTCTTTCATCTGGAGCTCGAACACTGCTGCAAGCCTGAGACAGGGATGTTGGCCAGGGAACAGGGTGATGTGTTAAAGTGGCAGGCAACCGCAAGGTCAGGGCCTTGAGTTTCTGCGGGCAGAAGCGGGATGTTCTGCGAAGCAGTCACCCAGTTTATGCTTCATGCTACGTTGGGCAAACGACACTGTGAGCAGCGAATGCGGTGGAATGAAATAGCAGCAGGGAGACTGGATGAGAAGCAGCTGTTCGGGAAAGTCTTTGCCGCTTGCAATTCTGAGAGCAATCTCAAATGTATTTCATACTGAGCATGTCTCAGGTCGCTCAAGAGGTCTGGGGCATTTCGTGAGCGCGTGCTTTCTGGCTCGTTGGTCTAGGCGTATGATTCTCGCTTAGGGTCTGTTACTGCGCTGATTTGCGAGAGGTCCCTGGTTCAAATCCCGGACGAGCCCGTGTTTTTTTTTTTAACTTGACTTGTGCAAAACTGCCTGATTAACTTTCTCAAAAAGCACCTTCGTGAAACCAGCGTGGGCTGCCTGGAGTACGAATGAGGCAGAAAACAGAGAAATGAAATGGTTGGAGATCGTGTTCAACAAGCTACTTGGATGCTGCCTGAACTGCTGTGCTCTTCCAGCACCACTAATCCAGAATCTGGTTTCCAGCATCTGCAGTCATTGTTTTTACCATAGTGCTCAACCGGTTGACGTGAGTGGTGCGGTGTTTGAGGAATGTCAGCAATCAAGGTAGATTGGAAAATTGGGACAGCTCTCCTCGGAGAACCGAACTTTTCCAAGTCATGAGGGACCTAGAAACAGGAAATAATGTTGTGAAAATGCTCCCACGCCTGAAAGGATCCATAACGATTCGGCAGAATTTTAAGTCACGAGGAAAAGAAGTAAAAGTGACATTAGGAAGAACGTTTTCGTACAGGGATTGGTGAGGGTCAGTAAGTCCCTGTCTGACATTGACAAAGAGGAAGATTCAATGGACCCAAAAGGGAATTCGGTGGTCACGTTCAGATGTGCAGATTTCCGCTGAGAAGGCGAGAGAATGAAACGACTAGAGTCACACGTTTACTTAAGTGTAGAACCAGCAGAGCGAAGGTGGGCCGCAGAGCCTCCGTCTGCGCTGTGACACATGTTGTGATTCAGTGTGAAATCACAGTTCGACCGACAGAATGTGGGAATTTAGAAAAAAGTTTATATTTACACAGCCTCCATACGTCTGCGAAACAGCATATCACACGACAGCAGTGGAGGTCTTTGACATCAGGCTCGAAGGTGCCTGCCGCGTGCCAGACAAAAGCCTGAAGTGTTCTGTGCAACCAGCGACCCAAGCGGCAGCAGAGTGGCGCAGCGGGAGCGTGCTGGACCCATAACCCAGAAGTCGATGGATCGAAACCATCCTCTGCTCTCGTTCACTGTCACCTTGATCTGCTTTCTTCAGCAAGCTGCCTTTGCATCTACTTGCCGATATGTTCATATCGATCCACTCCATTCAAACGGCATGGGTTTTAGAGGTCTCAGTGGTATTCTGTTCTTGGTCGGTTTCCTCTGAACTGAATCGCAAAACCGGTTCTCTACGATGCTCATGAGCTGTTCAAGTTGAAACTCAGACATCGTCCCCCACTTTTTGGACGGATACCACCGATTGTGAATAACCTCAGAGAGAGAGAGAGAGAGACAAGTGACAGACAGTCGCCGTGGAATCCATGGGCTGAATGGCTTCTGTCTGCGCGAGAATGATGCTACGTGTTGCTGAGGGAGCAAAAATGGTTCATTTTTAACCGTCCCTTCCGTGTTGGACTGCCTGCAGTCCCTCCGCTCAGGGCGGTGGGGATGACTCTCAGTGAGTGAAGGTTTCACACGGATTCTCTTCATCTGGGACACTTGGGGCTCAGATGTTAACTGCTGCGCGGTCGCAGCAAAGAAAGCGATGCCCGCTTTGCAATAGACTTTCTGTAAGATTGCTGCGTGAACACCAAGCAGGCTGCACAACAATGTGAATTTACCTGGGCGAAGAGTCCTCGGTGTTCATTTCTCTCTGTCCTGCCAGCACAGCATCTTTCTGTCTCTCCGATAACAGACCTTTGGAGAAAGTTCACAATCAAAGTTGTTCATGTTCCCCGCATTAATGTAACTGACACCTCTCACCCCAAGAGTTTCAGAGAGAGAGAGATAGAGAAAGAGGGAGAGAAAGCAGAAGAGCGAATGGACTCTTACCCTCCCCCAACCCTACATTCCCCCACCCCCCTCCCCCCAGAACAACGTGCAAGTAGAAATAAAATGGTTTAATTATCCGCCAGTGGAGATAGTCCAGTTCCTGGGGATGAGACAAACATCAGCCCCCCCGGGGACAGAATGACAAGCAGATGTTCTGGAAAGGCTTTGCTGCTTGCAATTCTTGCAGCAATGTGGAATGTACTTCACACTGAGCAAGTTTCAGCTGGCTCAGAGTCTCCAATGTTCATTGCTGTGTTTGCCGCCAGCTCAGAGAGAGAACAATAGGCAGGACGTAGGAGTGAATAACGATCCGCGTGAGAATGCGAATAACTGTTAATGGAGACTGTTAGTGGCTAACAATACGTCGTGTGTCATAGCAGACGAGGTGATAAACAGGAGTCTTTTGTGTGGTAGGGGTCAAGGACATGGGGGAGTTCAGGCCCTATAGTTATAGAACTCGATATTGAAGACCGGAGGGCTGTAAGGTCTCCAAGTGGAAAATGAGATGTTGTTCTTTCATCTGGAGCTCGAACACTGCTGCAAGCCTGAGACAGGGATGTTGGCCAGGGAACAGGGTGATGTGTTAAAGTGGCAGGCAACCGCAAGGTCAGGGCCTTGAGTTTCTGCGGGCAGAAGCGGGATGTTCTGCGAAGCAGTCACCCAGTTTATGCTTCATGCTACGTTGGGCAAACGACACTGTGAGCAGCGAATGCGGTGGAATGAAATAGCAGCAGGGAGACTGGATGAGAAGCAACTGTTCGGGAAAGTCTTTGCCGCTTGCAATTCTGAGAGCAATCTCAAATGTACTTCATACTGAGCATGTCTCAGGTCGCTCAAGAGGTCTGGGGCATTACTTACGCGCGTGCTTTCTGGCTCGTTGGTCTAGGCGTATGATTCTCGCTTAGGGTCTGTTCCTGCGCT
Source organism: Chiloscyllium punctatum (assembly GCF_047496795.1). Taxonomy (NCBI): domain Eukaryota; kingdom Metazoa; phylum Chordata; class Chondrichthyes; order Orectolobiformes; family Hemiscylliidae; genus Chiloscyllium; species Chiloscyllium punctatum. Next base: position 28,874,637 of record NC_092774.1, on the reverse strand, counting down.
GATTTGCGAGAGGTCCCGGGTTCTAATCCCGGACGAGCCCGTGTTTTTTTTTTAAACTTGACTTGTGCAAAACTGCCTGATTAACTTTCTCAAAAAGCACCTTCGTGAAACCAGCGTGGGCTGCCTGGAGTACGAATGAGGCAGAAAACAGAGAAATGAAATGGTTGGAGATCGTGTTCAACAAGCTACTTGGATGCTGCCTGAACTGCTGTGCTCTTCCAGCACCACTAATCCAGAATCTGGTTTCCAGCATCTGCAGTCATTGTTTTTACCATAGTGCTCAACCGGTTGACGTGAGTGGTGCGGTGTTTGAGGAATGTCAGCAATCAAGGTAGATTGGAAAATTGGGACAGCTCTCCTCGGAGAACCGAACTTTTCCAAGTCATGAGGGACCTAGAAACAGGAAATAATGTTGTGAAAATGCTCCCACGCCTGAAAGGATCCATAACGATTCGGCAGAATTTTAAGTCACGAGGAAAAGAAGTAAAAGTGACATTAGGAAGAACGTTTTCGTACAGGGAGTGGTGAGGGTCAGTAAGTCCCTGTCTGACATTGACAAAGAGGAAGATTCAATGGACCCAAAAGGGAATTCGGTGGTCACGTTCAGATGTGCAGATTTCCGCTGAGAAGGCGAGAGAATGAAACGACTAGAGTCACACGTTTACTTAAGTGTAGAACCAGCAGAGCGAAGGTGGGCCGCAGAGCCTCCGTCTGCGCTGTGACACATGTTGTGATTCAGTGTGAAATCACAGTTCGACCGACAGAATGTGGGAATTTAGAAAAAAGTTTATATTTACACAGCCTCCATACGTCTGCGAAACAGCATATCACACGACAGCAGTGGAGGTCTTTGACATCAGGCTCGAAGGTGCCTGCAGCGTGCCAGACAAAAGCCTGAAGTGTTCTGTGCAACCAGCTCACCAAGCGGCGGCAGAGTGGCGCAGCGGGAGCGTGCTGGGCCCATAACCCAGAGGTCGATGGATCGAAACCATCCTCTGCTATCGTTCACTGTCACCTTGATCTGCTTTCTTCAACAAGCTGCCTTTGCATCTACTTGCCGATATGTTCATATCGATCCACTCCATTCAAACGGCATGGGTTTTAGAGGTCTCAGTGGTATTCTGTTCTTGGTCGGTTTCCTCTGAACTGAATCGCAAAACCGGTTCTCTACGATGCTAATGAGCTGTTAAAGTTGAAACTCAGACATCGTCCCCCACTTTTTGGACGGATACCACCGATTGTGAATAACCTCAGAGAGAGAGAGAGAGACAAGTGACAGACAGTCGCCGTGGAATCCAGGGGCTGAATGGCTTCTGTCTGCGCGAGAATGATGCTACGTGTTGCTGAGGGAGCAAAAATGGTTCTTTTTAACCGTCCCTTCCGTGTTGGACTGCCTGCAGTCCCTCAGCTCAGGGCGGTGGGGATGACTCTCAGTGAGTGAAGGTTTCACACGGATTCTCTTCATCTGGGACACTTGGGGCTCAGATGTTAACTGCTGCGCGGTCGCAGCAAAGAAAGCGATGCCCGCTTTGCAATAGACTTTCTGTAAGATTGCTGCGTGAAGACGATTTCTGAACACCAAGCAGGCTGCACAACAATGTGAATTTACCTGGGCGAAGAGTCCTCGGTGTTCATTTCTCTCTGTCCTGCCAGCACAGCATCTTTCTGTCTCTCCGATAACAGACCTTTGGAGAAAGTTCACAATCAAAGTTGTTCATGTTTCCCGCATTAATGTAACTGACACCTCTCACCCCAAGAGTTTCAGAGAGAGAGAGAGAGAGAAAGAGGGAGAGAAAGCAGAAGAGCGAATGGACTCTTACCCTCCCCCAACCCTACATTCCCCCACCCCCCTCCCCCCAGAACAACGTGCAAGTAGAAATAAAATGGTTTAATTATCCGCCAGTGGAGATAGTCCAGTTCCTGGGGATGAGACAAACATCAGCCCCCCCGGGGACAGAATGACAAGCAGATGTTCTGGAAAGGCTTTGCTGCTTGCAATTCTTGCAGCAATGTGGAATGTACTTCACACTGAACAAGGTTCAGCTGGCTCAGAGTCTCCAATGTTCATTGCTGTGTTTGCCGCCAGCTCAGAGAGAGAACAATAGGCAGGACGTAGGAGTGAATAACGATCCGCGTGAGAATGCGAATAACTGTTAATGGAGACTGTTAGTGGCTAACAATACGTCGTGTGTCATAGCAGACGAGGTGATAAACAGGAGTCTTTTGTGTGGTAGGGGTCAAGGACATGGGGGAGTTCAGGCCCTATAGTTATAGAACTCGATATTGAAGACCGGAGGGCTGTAAGGTCTCCAAGTGGAAAATGAGATGTTGTTCTTTCATCTGGAGCTCGAACACTGCTGCAAGTCTGAACAGGGATGTTGGCCAGGGAACAGGGTGATGTGTTAAAGTGGCAGGCAACCGCAAGGTCAGGGCCTTGAGTTTCTGCGGGCAGAAGCGGGATGTTCTGCGAAGCAGTCACCCAGTTTATGCTTCATGCTACGTTGGGCAAACGACACTGTGAGCAGCGAATGCGGTGGAATGAAATAGCAGCAGGGAGACTGGATGAGAAGCAACTGTTCGGGAAAGTCTTTGCCGCTTGCAATTCTGAGAGCAATCTCAAATGTACTTCATACTGAGCATGTCTCAGGTCGCTCAAGAGGTCTGGGGCATTACTTATGCGCGTGCTTTCTGGCTCGTTGGTCTAGGCGTATGATTCTCGCTTAGGGTCTGTTCCTGTGCTGATTTGCGAGAGGTCCCGGGTTCAAATCGCGGACGAGCCCGTGTTTTTTTTTTAAACTTGACTTGTGCAAAACTGCCTGATTAACTTTCTCAAAAAGCACCTTCGTGAAACCAGCGTGGGCTGCCTGGAGTACGAATGAGGCAGAAAACAGAGAAATGAAATGGTTGGAGATCGTGTTCAACAAGCTACTTGGATGCTGCCTGAACTGCTGTGCTCTTCCAGCACCACTAATCCAGAATCTGGTTTCCAGCATCTGCAGTCATTGTTTTTACCATAGTGCTCAACCGGTTGACGTGAGTGGTGCGGTGTTTGAGGAATGTCAGCAATCAAGGTAGATTGGAAAATTGGGACAGCTCTCCTCGGAGAACCGAACTTTTCCAAGTCATGAGGGACCTAGAAACAGGAAATAATGTTGTGAAAATGCTCCCACGCCTGAAAGGATCCATAACGATTCGGCAGAATTTTAAGTCACGAGGAAAAGAAGTAAAAGTGACATTAGGAAGAACGTTTTCGTACAGGGAGTGGTGAGGGTCAGTAAGTCCCTGTCTGACATTGACAAAGAGGAAGATTCAATGGACCCAAAAGGGAATTCGGTGGTCACGTTCAGATGTGCAGATTTCCGCTGAGAAGGCGAGAGAATGAAACGACTAGAGTCACACGTTTACTTAAGTGTAGAACCAGCAGAGCGAAGGTGGGCCGCAGAGCCTCCGTCTGCGCTGTGACACATGTTGTGATTCAGTGTGAAATCACAGTTCGACCGACAGAATGTGGGAATTTAGTAAAAAGTTTATATTTACACAGCCTCCATACGTCTGCGAAACAGCATATCACACGACAGCAGTGGAGGTCTTTGACATCAGGCTGGAAGGTGCCTGCAGCGTGCCAGACAAAAGCCTGAAGTGTTCTGTGCAACCAGCTACCCAAGCGGCAGCAGAGTGGCGCAGCGGGAGCGTGCTGGGCCCATAACCCAGAGATCGATGGATCGAAAACATCCTCTGCTATCGTTCACTGTCACCTTGACCTGCTTTCTTTAGCAAGCTGCCTTTGCATCTACTTGCCGATATGTTCATATCGATCCACTCCATTCAAACGGCATGGGTTTTAGAGGTCTCAGTGGTATTCTGTTCTTGGTCGGTTTCCTCTGAACTGAATCGCAAAACCGGTTCTCTACGATGCTAATGAGCTGTTAAAGTTGAAACTCAGACATCGTCCCCCACTTTTTGGACGGATACCACCGATTGTGAATAACCTCAGAGAGAGAGAGAGAGACAAGTGACAGACAGTCGCCGTGGAATCCATGGGCTGAATGGCTTCTGTCTGCGCGAGAATGATGCTACGTGTTGCTGAGGGAGCAAAAATGGTTCATTTTTAACCGTCCCTTCCGTGTTGGACTGCCTGCAGTCCCTCAGCTCAGGGCGGTGGGGATGACTCTCAGTGAGTGAAGGTTTCACACGGATTCTCTTCATCTGGGACACTTGGGGCTCAGATGTTAACTGCTGCGCGGTCGCAGCAAAGAAAGCGATGCCCGCTTTGCAATAGACTTTCTGTAAGATTGCTGCGTGAAGACGATTTCTGAACACCAAGCAGGCTGCACAACAATGTGAATTTACCTGGGCGAAGAGTCCTCGGTGTTCATTTCTCTCTGTCCTGCCAGCACAGCATCTTTCTGTCTCTCCGATAACAGACCTTTGGAGAAAGTTCACAATCAAAGTTGTTCATGTTCCCCGCATTAATGTAACTGACACCTCTCACCCCAAGAGTTTCAGAGAGAGAGATAGAGAAAGAGGGAGAGAAAGCAGAAGAGCGAATGGACTCTTACCCTCCCCCAACCCTACATTCCCCCACCCCCCTCCCCCCAGAACAACGTGCAAGTAGAAATAAAATGGTTTAATTATCCGCCAGTGGAGATAGTCCAGTTCCTGGGGATGAGACAAACATCAGCCCCCCCCGGGGACAGAATGACAAGCAGATGTTCTGGAAAGGCTTTGCTGCTTGCAATTCTTGCAGCAATGTGGAATGTACTTCACACTGAGCAAGTTTCAGCTGGCTCAGAGTCTCCAATGTTCATTGCTGTGTTTGCCGCCAGCTCAGAGAGAGAACAATAGGCAGGACGTAGGAGTGAATAACGATCCGCGTGAGAATGCGAATAACTGTTAATGGAGACTGTTAGTGGCTAACAATACGTCGTGTGTCATAGCAGACGAGGTGATAAACAGGAGTCTTTTGTGTGGTAGGGGTCAAGGACATGGGGGAGTTCAGGCCCTATAGTTATAGAACTCGATATTGAAGACCGGAGGGCTGTAAGGTCTCCAAGTGGAAAATGAGATGTTGTTCTTTCATCTGGAGCTCGAACACTGCTGCAAGCCTGAGACAGGGATGTTGGCCAGGGAACAGGGTGATGTGTTAAAGTGGCAGACAACCGCAAGGTCAGGGCCTTGAGTTTCTGCGGGCAGAAGCGGGATGTTCTGCGAAGCAGTCACCCAGTTTATGCTTCATGCTACGTTGGGCAAACGACACTGTGAGCAGCGAATGCGGTGGAATGAAATAGCAGCAGGGAGACTGGATGAGAAGCAGCTGTTCGGGAAAGTCTTTGCCGCTTGCAATTCTGAGAGCAATCTCAAATGTATTTCATACTGAGCATGTCTCAGGTCGCTCAAGAGGTCTGGGGCATTTTCTGCGCGCGTGCTTTCTGGCTCGTTGGTCTAGGCGTATGATTCTCGCTAAGGGTCTGTTACTGCGCTGATTTGCGAGAGGTCCCTGGTTCAAATCCCGGACGAGCCCGTGTTTTTTTTTAACTTGACTTGTGCAAAACTGCCTGATTAACTTTCTCAAAAAGCACCTTCGTGAAACCAGCGTGGGCTGCCTGGAGTACGAATGAGGCAGAAAACAGAGAAATGAAATGGTTGGAGATCGTGTTCAACAAGCTACTTGGATGCTGCCTGAACTGCTGTGCTCTTCCAGCACCACTAATCCAGAATCTGGTTTCCAGCATCTGCAGTCATTGTTTTTACCATAGTGCTCAACCGGTTGACGTGAGTGGTGCGGTGTTTGAGGAATGTCAGCAATCAAGGTAGATTGGAAAATTGGGACAGCTCTCCTCGGAGAACCGAACTTTTCCAAGTCATGAGGGACCTAGAAACAGGAAATAATGTTGTGAAAATGCTCCCACGCCTGAAAGGATCCATAACGATTCGGCAGAATTTTAAGTCACGAGGAAAAGAAGTAAAAGTGACATTAGGAAGAACGTTTTCGTACAGGGAGTGGTGAGGGTCAGTAAGTCCCTGTCTGACATTGACAAAGAGGAAGATTCAATGGACCCAAAAGGGAATTCGGTGGTCACGTTCAGATGTGCAGATTTCCGCTGAGAAGGTGAGAGAATGAAACGACTAGAGTCACACGTTTACTTAAGTGTAGAACCAGCAGAGCGAAGGTGGGCCGCAGAGCCTCCGTCTGCGCTGTGACACATGTTGTGATTCAGTGTGAAATCACAGTTCGACCGACAGAATGTGGGAATTTAGAAAAAAGTTTATATTTACACAGCCTCCATACGTCTGCGAAACAGCATATCACACGACAGCAGTGGAGGTCTTTGACATCAGGCTCGAAGGTGCCTGCCGCGTGCCAGACAAAAGCCTGAAGTGTTCTGTGCAACCAGCTACCCAAGCGGCAGCAGAGTGGCGCAGCGGGAGCGTGCTGGGCCCATAACCCAGAGGTCGATGGATCGAAACCATCCTCTGCTATCGTTCACTGTCACCTTGATCTGCTTTCTTTAGCAAGCTGCCTTTGCATCTACTTGCCGATATGTTCATATCGATCCACTCCATTCAAACGGCTTGGGTTTTAGAGGTCTCAGTGGTATTCTGTTCTTGGTCGGTTTCCTCTGAACTGAATCGCAAAACCGGTTCTCTACGATGCTAATGAGCTGTTAAAGTTGAAACTCAGACATCGTCCCCCACTTTTTGGACGGATACCACCGATTGTGAATAACCTCAGAGAGAGAGAGAGAGACAAGTGACAGACAGTCGCCGTGGAATCCATGGGCTGAATGGCTTCTGTCTGCGCGAGAATGATGCTACGTGTTGCTGAGGGAGCAAAAATGGTTCATTTTTAACCGTCCCTTCCGTGTTGGACTGCCTGCAGTCCCTCAGCTCAGGGCGGTGGGGATGACTCTCAGTGAGTGAAGGTTTCACACGGATTCTCTTCATCTGGGACACTTGGGGCTCAGATGTTAACTGCTGCGCGGTCGCAGCAAAGAAAGCGATGCCCGCTTTGCAATAGACTTTCTGTAAGATTGCTGCGTGAAGACGATTTCTGAACACCAAGCAGGCTGCACAACAATGTGAATTTACCTGGGCGAAGAGTCCTCGGTGTTCATTTCTCTCTGTCCTGCCAGCACAGCATCTTTCTGTCTCTCCGATAACAGACCTTTGGAGAAAGTTCACAATCAAAGTTGTTCATGTTCCCCGCATTAATGTAACTGACACCTCTCACCCCAAGAGTTTCAGAGAGAGAGAGAGAGAGAAAGAGGGAGAGAAAGCAGAAGAGCGAATGGACTCTTACCCTCCCCCAACCCTACATTCCCCCACCCCCCTCCCCCCAGAACAACGTGCAAGTAGAAATAAAATGGTTTAATTATCCGCCAGTGGAGATAGTCCAGTTCCTGGGGATGAGACAAACATCAGCCCCCCCGGGGACAGAATGACAAGCAGATGTTCTGGAAAGGCTTTGCTGCTTGCAATTCTTGCAGCAATGTGGAATGTACTTCACACTGAGCAAGTTTCAGCTGGCTCAGAGTCTCCAATGTTCATTGCTGTGTTTGCCGCCAGCTCAGAGAGAGAACAATAGGCAGGACGTAGGAGTGAATAACGATCCGCGTGAGAATGCGAATAACTGTTAATGGAGACTGTTAGTGGCTAACAATACGTCGTGTGTCATAGCAGACGAGGTGATAAACAGGAGTCTTTTGTGTGGTAGGGGTCAAGGACATGGGGGAGTTCAGGCCCTATAGTTATAGAACTCGATATTGAAGACCGGAGGGCTGTAAGGTCTCCAAGTGGAAAATGAGATGTTGTTCTTTCATCTGGAGCTCGAACACTGCTGCAAGCCTGAGACAGGGATGTTGGCCAGGGAACAGGGTGATGTGTTAAAGTGGCAGGCAACCGCAAGGTCAGGGCCTTGAGTTTCTGCGGGCAGAAGCGGGATGTTCTGCGAAGCAGTCACCCAGTTTATGCTTCATGCTACGTTGGGCAAACGACACTGTGAGCAGCGAATGCGGTGGAATGAAATAGCAGCAGGGAGACTGGATGAGAAGCAACTGTTCGGGAAAGTCTTTGCCGCTTGCAATTCTGAGAGCAATCTCAAATGTACTTCATACTGAGCATGTCTCAGGTCGCTCAAGAGGTCTGGGGCATTACTTACGCGCGTGCTTTCTGGCTCGTTGGTCTAGGCGTATGATTCTCGCTTAGGGTCTGTTCCTGCGCTGATTTGCGAGAGGTCCCGGGTTCAAATCCCGGACGAGCCCGTGTTTTTTTTTTAAACTTGACTTGTGCAAAACTGCCTGATTAACTTTCTCAAAAAGCACCTTCGTGAAACCAGCGTGGGCTGCCTGGAGTACGAATGAGGCAGAAAACAGAGAAATGAAATGGTTGGAGATCGTGTTCAACAAGCTACTTGGATGCTGCCTGAACTGCTGTGCTCTTCCAGCACCACTAATCCAGAATCTGGTTTCCAGCATCTGCAGTCATTGTTTTTACCATAGTGCTCAACCGGTTGACGTGAGTGGTGCGGTGTTTGAGGAATGTCAGCAATCAAGGTAGATTGGAAAATTGGGACAGCTCTCCTCGGAGAACCGAACATTTCCAAGTCATGAGGGACCTAGAAACAGGAAATAATGTTGTGAAAATGCTCCCACGCCTGAAAGGATCCATAACGATTCGGCAGAATTTTAAGTCACGAGGAAAAGAAGTAAAAGTGACATTAGGAAGAACGTTTTCGTACAGGGAGTGGTGAGGGTCAGTAAGTCCCTGTCTGACATTGACAAAGAGGAAGATTCAATGGACCCAAAAGGGAATTCGGTGGTCACGTTCAGATGTGCAGATTTCCGCTGAGAAGGCGAGAGAATGAAACGACTAGAGTCACACGTTTACTTAAGTGTAGAACCAGCAGAGCGAAGGTGGGCCGCAGAGCCTCCGTCTGCGCTGTGACACATGTTGTGATTCAGTGTGAAATCACAGTTCGACCGACAGAATGTGGGAATTTAGAAAAAAGTTTATATTTACACAGCCTCCATACGTCTGCGAAACAGCATATCACACGACAGCAGTGGAGGTCTTTGACATCAGGCTCGAAGGTGCCTGCAGCGTGCCAGACAACAGCCTGAAGTGTTCTGTGCAACCAGCTTGCCAAACGGCAGCAGAGTGGCGCAGCGGGAGCGTGCTGGGCCCATAACCCAGAGGTCGATGGATCGAAACCATCCTCTGCTATCGTTCACTGTCACCTTGATCTGCTTTCTTCAACAAGCTGCCTTTGCATCTACTTGCCGATATGTTCATATCGATCCACTCCATTCAAACGGCATGGGTTTTAGAGGTCTCAGTGGTATTCTGTTCTTGGTCGGTTTCCTCTGAATCGCAAAACCGGTTCTCTACGATGCTAATGAGCTGTTAAAGTTGAAACTCAGACATCGTCCCCCACTTTTTGGACGGATACCACCGATTGTGAATAACCTCAGAGAGAGAGAGAGAGACAAGTGACAGACAGTCGCCGTGGAATCCATGGGCTGAATGGCTTCTGTCTGCGCGAGAATGATGCTACGTGTTGCTGAGGGAGCAAAAATGGTTCATTTTTAACCGTCCCTTCCGTGTTGGACTGCCTGCAGTCCCTCAGCTCAGGGCGGTGGGGATGACTCTCAGTGAGTGAAGGTTTCACTCGGATTCTCTTCATCTGGGACACTTGGGGCTCAGATGTTAACTGCTGCGCGGTCGCAGCAAAGAAAGCGATGCCCGCTTTGCAATAGACTTTCTGTAAGATTGCTGCGTGAAGACGATTTCTGAACACCAAGCAGGCTGCACAACAATGTGAATTTACCTGGGCGAAGAGTCCTCGGTGTTCATTTCTCTCTGTCCTGCCAGCACAGCATCTTTCTGTCTCTCCGATAACAGACCTTTGGAGAAAGTTCACAATCAAAGTTGTTCATGTTCCCCGCATTAATGTAACTGACACCTCTCACCCCAAGAGTTTCAGAGAGAGAGAGAGAGAGAAAGAGGGAGAGAAAGCAGAAGAGCGAATGGACTCTTACCCTCCCCCAACCCTACATTCCCCCACCCCCCTCCCCCCAGAACAACGTGCAAGTAGAAATAAAATGGTTTAATTATCCGCCAGTGGAGATAGTCCAGTTCCTGGGGATGAGACAAACATCAGCCCCCCCGGGGACAGAATGACAAGCAGATGTTCTGGAAAGGCTTTGCTGCTTGCAATTCTTGCAGCAATGTGGAATGTACTTCACACTGAGCAAGTTTCAGCTGGCTCAGAGTCTCCAATGTTCATTGCTGTGTTTGCCGCCAGCTCAGAGAGAGAACAATAGGCAGGACGTAGGAGTGAATAACGATCCGCGTGAGAATGCGAATAACTGTTAATGGAGACTGTTAGTGGCTAACAATACGTCGTGTGTCATAGCAGACGAGGTGATAAACAGGAGTCTTTTGTGTGGTAGGGGTCAAGGACATGGGGGAGTTCAGGCCCTATAGTTATAGAACTCGATATTGAAGACCGGAGGGCTGTAAGGTCTCCAAGTGGAAAATGAGATGTTGTTCTTTCATCTGGAGCTCGAACACTGCTGCAAGCCTGAGACAGGGATGTTGGCCAGGGAACAGGGTGATGTGTTAAAGTGGCAGGCAACCGCAAGGTCAGGGCCTTGAGTTTCTGCGGGCAGAAGCGGGATGTTCTGCGAAGCAGTCACCCAGTTTATGCTTCATGCTACGTTGGGCAAACGACACTGTGAGCAGCGAATGCGGTGGAATGAAATAGCAGCAGGGAGACTGGATGAGAAGCAACTGTTCGGGAAAGTCTTTGCCGCTTGCAATTCTGAGAGCAATCTCAAATGTACTTCATACTGAGCATGTCTCAGGTCGCTCAAGAGGTCTGGGGCATTACTTACGCGCGTGCTTTCTGGCTCGTTGGTCTAGGCGTATGATTCTCGCTTAGGGTCTGTTCCTGCGCTGATTTGCGAGAGGTCCCGGGTTCAAATCCCGGACGAGCCCGTGTTTTTTTTTTAAACTTGACTTGTGCAAAACTGCCTGATTAACTTTCTCAAAAAGCACCTTCGTGAAACCAGCGTGGGCTGCCTGGAGTACGAATGAGGCAGAAAACAGAGAAATGAAATGGTTGGAGATCGTGTTCAACAAGCTACTTGGATGCTGCCTGAACTGCTGTGCTCTTCCAGCACCACTAATCCAGAATCTGGTTTCCAGCATCTGCAGTCATTGTTTTTACCATAGTGCTCAACCGGTTGACGTGAGTGGTGCGGTGTTTGAGGAATGTCAGCAATCAAGGTAGATTGGAAAATTGGGACAGCTCTCCTCGGAGAACCGAACATTTCCAAGTCATGAGGGACCTAGAAACAGGAAATAATGTTGTGAAAATGCTCCCACGCCTGAAAGGATCCATAACGATTCGGCAGAATTTTAAGTCACGAGGAAAAGAAGTAAAAGTGACATTAGGAAGAACGTTTTCGTACAGGGAGTGGTGAGGGTCAGTAAGTCCCTGTCTGACATTGACAAAGAGGAAGATTCAATGGACCCAAAAGGGAATTCGGTGGTCACGTTCAGATGTGCAGATTTCCGCTGAGAAGGTGAGAGAATGAAACGACTAGAGTCACACGTTTACTTAAGTGTAGAACCAGCAGAGCGAAGGTGGGCCGCAGAGCCTCCGTCTGCGCTGTGACACATGTTGTGATTCAGTGTGAAATCACAGTTCGACCGACAGAATGTGGGAATTTAGAAAAAAGTTTATATTTACACAGCCTCCATACGTCTGCGAAACAGCATATCACACGACAGCAGTGGAGGTCTTTGACATCAGGCTCGAAGGTGCCTGCAGCGTGCCAGACAACAGCCTGAAGTGTTCTGTGCAACCAGCTTGCCAAACGGCAGCAGAGTGGCGCAGCGGGAGCGTGCTGGGCCCATAACCCAGAGGTCGATGGATCGAAACCATCCTCTGCTATCGTTCACTGTCACCTTGATCTGCTTTCTTCAACAAGCTGCCTTTGCATCTACTTGCCGATATGTTCATATCGATCCACTCCATTCAAACGGCATGGGTTTTAGAGGTCTCAGTGGTATTCTGTTCTTGGTCGGTTTCCTCTGAATCGCAAAACCGGTTCTCTACGATGCTAATGAGCTGTTAAAGTTGAAACTCAGACATCGTCCCCCACTTTTTGGACGGATACCACCGATTGTGAATAACCTCAGAGAGAGAGAGAGAGACAAGTGACAGACAGTCGCCGTGGAATCCATGGGCTGAATGGCTTCTGTCTGCGCGAGAATGATGCTACGTGTTGCTGAGGGAGCAAAAATGGTTCATTTTTAACCGTCCCTTCCGTGTTGGACTGCCTGCAGTCCCTCAGCTCAGGGCGGTGGGGATGACTCTCAGTGAGTGAAGGTTTCACTCGGATTCTCTTCATCTGGGACACTTGGGGCTCAGATGTTAACTGCTGCGCGGTCGCAGCAAAGAAAGCGATGCCCGCTTTGCAATAGACTTTCTGTAAGATTGCTGCGTGAAGACGATTTCTGAACACCAAGCAGGCTGCACAACAATGTGAATTTACCTGGGCGAAGAGTCCTCGGTGTTCATTTCTCTCTGTCCTGCCAGCACAGCATCTTTCTGTCTCTCCGATAACAGACCTTTGGAGAAAGTTCACAATCAAAGTTGTTCATGTTCCCCGCATTAATGTAACTGACACCTCTCACCCCAAGAGTTTCAGAGAGAGAGAGAGAGAGAAAGAGGGAGAGAAAGCAGAAGAGCGAATGGACTCTTACCCTCCCCCAACCCTACATTCCCCCACCCCCCTCCCCCCAGAACAACGTGCAAGTAGAAATAAAATGGTTTAATTATCCGCCAGTGGAGATAGTCCAGTTCCTGGGGATGAGACAAACATCAGCCCCCCCGGGGACAGAATGACAAGCAGATGTTCTGGAAAGGCTTTGCTGCTTGCAATTCTTGCAGCAATGTGGAATGTACTTCACACTGAGCAAGTTTCAGCTGGCTCAGAGTCTCCAATGTTCATTGCTGTGTTTGCCGCCAGCTCAGAGAGAGAACAATAGGCAGGACGTAGGAGTGAATAACGATCCGCGTGAGAATGCGAATAACTGTTAATGGAGACTGTTAGTGGCTAACAATACGTCGTGTGTCATAGCAGACGAGGTGATAAACAGGAGTCTTTTGTGTGGTAGGGGTCAAGGACATGGGGGAGTTCAGGCCCTATAGTTATAGAACTCGATATTGAAGACCGGAGGGCTGTAAGGTCTCCAAGTGGAAAATGAGATGTTGTTCTTTCATCTGGAGCTCGAACACTGCTGCAAGCCTGAGACAGGGATGTTGGCCAGGGAACAGGGTGATGTGTTAAAGTGGCAGGCAACCGCAAGGTCAGGGCCTTGAGTTTCTGCGGGCAGAAGCGGGATGTTCTGCGAAGCAGTCACCCAGTTTATGCTTCATGCTACGTTGGGCAAACGACACTGTGAGCAGCGAATGCGGTGGAATGAAATAGCAGCAGGGAGACTGGATGAGAAGCAACTGTTCGGGAAAGTCTTTGCCGCTTGCAATTCTGAGAGCAATCTCAAATGTACTTCATACTGAGCATGTCTCAGGTCGCTCAAGAGGTCTGGGGCATTACTTACGCGCGTGCTTTCTGGCTCGTTGGTCTAGGCGTATGATTCTCGCTTAGGGTCTGTTCCTGCGCTGATTTGCGAGAGGTCCCGGGTTCAAATCCCGGACGAGCCCGTGTTTTTTTTTTAAACTTGACTTGTGCAAAACTGCCTGATTAACTTTCTCAAAAAGCACCTTCGTGAAACCAGCGTGGGCTGCCTGGAGTACGAATGAGGCAGAAAACAGAGAAATGAAATGGTTGGAGATCGTGTTCAACAAGCTACTTGGATGCTGCCTGAACTGCTGTGCTCTTCCAGCACCACTAATCCAGAATCTGGTTTCCAGCATCTGCAGTCATTGTTTTTACCATAGTGCTCAACCGGTTGACGTGAGTGGTGCGGTGTTTGAGGAATGTCAGCAATCAAGGTAGATTGGAAAATTGGGACAGCTCTCCTCGGAGAACCGAACTTTTCCAAGTCATGAGGGACCTAGAAACAGGAAATAATGTTGTGAAAATGCTCCCACGCCTGAAAGGATCCATAACGATTCGGCAGAATTTTAAGTCACGAGGAAAAGAAGTAAAAGTGACATTAGGAAGAACGTTTTCGTACAGGGAGTGGTGAGGGTCAGTAAGTCCCTGTCTGACATTGACAAAGAGGAAGATTCAATGGACCCAAAAGGGAATTCGGTGGTCACGTTCAGATGTGCAGATTTCCGCTGAGAAGGCGAGAGAATGAAACGACTAGAGTCACACGTTTACTTAAGTGTAGAACCAGCAGAGCGAAGGTGGGCCGCAGAGCCTCCGTCTGCGCTGTGACACATGTTGTGATTCAGTGTGAAATCACAGTTCGACCGACAGAATGTGGGAATTTAGAAAAAAGTTTATATTTACACAGCCTCCATACGTCTGCGAAACAGCATATCACACGACAGCAGTGGAGGTCTTTGACATCAGGCTCGAAGGTGCCTGCAGCGTGCCAGACAACAGCCTGAAGTGTTCTGTGCAACCAGCTTGCCAAGCGGCAGCAGAGTGGCGCAGCGGGAGCGTGCTGGGCCCATAACCCAGAGGTCGATGGATCGAAACCATCCTCTGCTATCGTTCACTGTCACCTTGATCTGCTTCCTTCAGCACGCTGCCTTTGCATCTACTTGCCGATATGTTCATATCGATCCACTCCATTCAAACGGCATGGGTTTTAGAGGTCTCAGTGGTATTCTGTTCTTGGTCGGTTTCCTCTGAACTGAATCGCAAAACCGGTTCTCTACGATGCTAATGAGCTGTTAAAGTTGAAACTCAGACATCGTCCCCCACTTTTTGGACGGATACCACCGATTGTGAATAACCTCAGAGAGAGAGAGAGAGACAAGTGACAGACAGTCGCCGTGGAATCCATGGGCTGAATGGCTTCTGTCTGCGCGAGAATGATGCTACGTGTTGCTGAGGGAGCAAAAATGGTTCATTTTTAACCGTCCCTTCCGTGTTGGACTGCCTGCAGTCCCTCAGCTCAGGGCGGTGGGGATGACTCTCAGTGAGTGAAGGTTTCACTCGGATTCTCTTCATCTGGGACACTTGGGGCTCAGATGTTAACTGCTGCGCGGTCGCAGCAAAGAAAGCGATGCCCGCTTTGCAATAGACTTTCTGTAAGATTGCTGCGTGAAGACGATTTCTGAACACCAAGCAGGCTGCACAACAATGTGAATTTACCTGGGCGAAGAGTCCTCGGTGTTCATTTCTCTCTGTCCTGCCAGCACAGCATCTTTCTGTCTCTCCGATAACAGACCTTTGGAGAAAGTTCACAATCAAAGTTGTTCATGTTCCCCGCATTAATGTAACTGACACCTCTCACCCCAAGAGTTTCAGAGAGAGAGAGAGAGAGAAAGAGGGAGAGAAAGCAGAAGAGCGAATGGACTCTTACCCTCCCCCAACCCTACATTCCCCCACCCCCCTCCCCCCAGAACAACGTGCAAGTAGAAATAAAATGGTTTAATTATCCGCCAGTGGAGATAGTCCAGTTCCTGGGGATGAGACAAACATCAGCCCCCCCCGGGGACAGAATGACAAGCAGATGTTCTGGAAAGGCTTTGCTGCTTGCAATTCTTGCAGCAATGTGGAATGTACTTCACACTGAGCAAGTTTCAGCTGGCTCAGAGTCTCCAATGTTCATTGCTGTGTTTGCCGCCAGCTCAGAGAGAGAACAATAGGCAGGACGTAGGAGTGAATAACGATCCGCGTGAGAATGCGAATAACTGTTAATGGAGACTGTTAGTGGCTAACAATACGTCGTGTGTCATAGCAGACGAGGTGATAAACAGGAGTCTTTTGTGTGGTAGGGGTCAAGGACATGGGGGAGTTCAGGCCCTATAGTTATAGAACTCGATATTGAAGACCGGAGGGCTGTAAGGTCTCCAAGTGGAAAATGAGATGTTGTTCTTTCATCTGGAGCTCGAACACTGCTGCAAGCCTGAGACAGGGATGTTGGCCAGGGAACAGGGTGATGTGTTAAAGTGGCAGACAACCGCAAGGTCAGGGCCTTGAGTTTCTGCGGGCAGAAGCGGGATGTTCTGCGAAGCAGTCACCCAGTTTATGCTTCATGCTACGTTGGGCAAACGACACTGTGAGCAGCGAATGCGGTGGAATGAAATAGCAGCAGGGAGACTGGATGAGAAGCAGCTGTTCGGGAAAGTCTTTGCCGCTTGCAATTCTGAGAGCAATCTCAAATGTATTTCATACTGAGCATGTCTCAGGTCGCTCAAGAGGTCTGGGGCATTTTCTGCGCGCGTGCTTTCTGGCTCGTTGGTCTAGGCGTATGATTCTCGCTAAGGGTCTGTTACTGCGCTGATTTGCGAGAGGTCCCTGGTTCAAATCCCGGACGAGCCCGTGTTTTTTTTTAACTTGACTTGTGCAAAACTGCCTGATTAACTTTCTCAAAAAGCACCTTCGTGAAACCAGCGTGGGCTGCCTGGAGTACGAATGAGGCAGAAAACAGAGAAATGAAATGGTTGGAGATCGTGTTCAACAAGCTACTTGGATGCTGCCTGAACTGCTGTGCTCTTCCAGCACCACTAATCCAGAATCTGGTTTCCAGCATCTGCAGTCATTGTTTTTACCATAGTGCTCAACCGGTTGACGTGAGTGGTGCGGTGTTTGAGGAATGTCAGCAATCAAGGTAGATTGGAAAATTGGGACAGCTCTCCTCGGAGAACCGAACTTTTCCAAGTCATGAGGGACCTAGAAACAGGAAATAATGTTGTGAAAATGCTCCCACGCCTGAAAGGATCCATAACGATTCGGCAGAATTTTAAGTCACGAGGAAAAGAAGTAAAAGTGACATTAGGAAGAACGTTTTCGTACAGGGAGTGGTGAGGGTCAGTAAGTCCCTGTCTGACATTGACAAAGAGGAAGATTCAATGGACCCAAAAGGGAATTCGGTGGTCACGTTCAGATGTGCAGATTTCCGCTGAGAAGGTGAGAGAATGAAACGACTAGAGTCACACGTTTACTTAAGTGTAGAACCAGCAGAGCGAAGGTGGGCCGCAGAGCCTCCGTCTGCGCTGTGACACATGTTGTGATTCAGTGTGAAATCACAGTTCGACCGACAGAATGTGGGAATTTAGAAAAAAGTTTATATTTACACAGCCTCCATACGTCTGCGAAACAGCATATCACACGACAGCAGTGGAGGTCTTTGACATCAGGCTCGAAGGTGCCTGCCGCGTGCCAGACAAAAGCCTGAAGTGTTCTGTGCAACCAGCTACCCAAGCGGCAGCAGAGTGGCGCAGCGGGAGCGTGCTGGGCCCATAACCCAGAGGTCGATGGATCGAAACCATCCTCTGCTATCGTTCACTGTCACCTTGATCTGCTTTCTTTAGCAAGCTGCCTTTGCATCTACTTGCCGATATGTTCATATCGATCCACTCCATTCAAACGGCATGGGTTTTAGAGGTCTCAGTGGTATTCTGTTCTTGGTCGGTTTCCTCTGAACTGAATCGCAAAACCGGTTCTCTACGATGCTAATGAGCTGTTAAAGTTGAAACTCAGACATCGTCCCCCACTTTTTGGACGGATACCACCGATTGTGAATAACCTCAGAGAGAGAGAGAGAGAGACAAGTGACAGACAGTCGCCGTGGAATCCATGGGCTGAATGGCTTCTGTCTGCGCGAGAATGATGCTACGTGTTGCTGAGGGAGCAAAAATGGTTCATTTTTAACCGTCCCTTCCGTGTTGGACTGCCTGCAGTCCCTCAGCTCAGGGCGGTGGGGATGACTCTCAGTGAGTGAAGGTTTCACACGGATTCTCTTCATCTGGGACACTTGGGGCTCAGATGTTAACTGCTGCGCGGTCGCAGCAAAGAAAGCGATGCCCGCTTTGCAATAGACTTTCTGTAAGATTGCTGCGTGAAGACGATTTCTGAACACCAAGCAGGCTGCACAACAATGTGAATTTACCTGGGCGAAGAGTCCTCGGTGTTCATTTCTCTCTGTCCTGCCAGCACAGCATCTTTCTGTCTCTCCGATAACAGACCTTTGGAGAAAGTTCACAATCAAAGTTGTTCATGTTCCCCGCATTAATGTAACTGACACCTCTCACCCCAAGAGTTTCAGAGAGAGAGATAGAGAAAGAGGGAGAGAAAGCAGAAGAGCGAATGGACTCTTACCCTCCCCCAACCCTACATTCCCCCACCCCCCTCCCCCCAGAACAACGTGCAAGTAGAAATAAAATGGTTTAATTATCCGCCAGTGGAGATAGTCCAGTTCCTGGGGATGAGACAAACATCAGCCCCCCCCGGGGACAGAATGACAAGCAGATGTTCTGGAAAGGCTTTGCTGCTTGCAATTCTTGCAGCAATGTGGAATGTACTTCACACTGAGCAAGTTTCAGCTGGCTCAGAGTCTCCAATGTTCATTGCTGTGTTTGCCGCCAGCTCAGAGAGAGAACAATAGGCAGGACGTAGGAGTGAATAACGATCCGCGTGAGAATGCGAATAACTGTTAATGGAGACTGTTAGTGGCTAACAATACGTCGTGTGTCATAGCAGACGAGGTGATAAACAGGAGTCTTTTGTGTGGTAGGGGTCAAGGACATGGGGGAGTTCAGGCCCTATAGTTATAGAACTCGATATTGAAGACCGGAGGGCTGTAAGGTCTCCAAGTGGAAAATGAGATGTTGTTCTTTCATCTGGAGCTCGAACACTGCTGCAAGCCTGAGACAGGGATGTTGGCCAGGGAACAGGGTGATGTGTTAAAGTGGCAGACAACCGCAAGGTCAGGGCCTTGAGTTTCTGCGGGCAGAAGCGGGATGTTCTGCGAAGCAGTCACCCAGTTTATGCTTCATGCTACGTTGGGCAAACGACACTGTGAGCAGCGAATGCGGTGGAATGAAATAGCAGCAGGGAGACTGGATGAGAAGCAGCTGTTCGGGAAAGTCTTTGCCGCTTGCAATTCTGAGAGCAATCTCAAATGTATTTCATACTGAGCATGTCTCAGGTCGCTCAAGAGGTCTGGGGCATTTTCTGCGCGCGTGCTTTCTGGCTCGTTGGTCTAGGCGTATGATTCTCGTTAAGGGTCTGTTACTGCGCTGATTTGCGAGAGGTCCCTGGTTCAAATCCCGGATAAGCCCGTGTTTTTTTTTTAACTTGACTTGTGCAAAACTGCCTGATTAACTTTCTCAAAAAGCACCTTCGTGAAACCAGCGTGGGCTGCCTGGAGTACGAATGAGGCAGAAAACAGAGAAATGAAATGGTTGGAGATCGTGTTCAACAAGCTACTTGGATGCTGCCTGAACTGCTGTGCTCTTCCAGCACCACTAATCCAGAATCTGGTTTCCAGCATCTGCAGTCATTGTTTTTACCATAGTGCTCAACCGGTTGACGTGAGTGGTGCGGTGTTTGAGGAATGTCAGCAATCAAGGTAGATTGGAAAATTGGGACAGCTCTCCTCGGAGAACCGAACTTTTCCAAGTCATGAGGGACCTAGAAACAGGAAATAATGTTGTGAAAATGCTCCCACGCCTGAAAGGATCCATAACGATTCGGCAGAATTTTAAGTCACGAGGAAAAGAAGTAAAAGTGACATTAGGAAGAACGTTTTCGTACAGGGAGTGGTGAGGGTCAGTAAGTCCCTGTCTGACATTGACAAAGAGGAAGATTCAATGGACCCAAAAGGGAATTCGGTGGTCACGTTCAGATGTGCAGATTTCCGCTGAGAAGGTGAGAGAATGAAACGACTAGAGTCACACGTTTACTTAAGTGTAGAACCAGCAGAGCGAAGGTGGGCCGCAGAGCCTCCGTCTGCGCTGTGACACATGTTGTGATTCAGTGTGAAATCACAGTTCGACCGACAGAATGTGGGAATTTAGAAAAAAGTTTATATTTACACAGCCTCCATACGTCTGCGAAACAGCATATCACACGACAGCAGTGGAGGTCTTTGACATCAGGCTCGAAGGTGCCTGCAGCGTGCCAGACAACAGCCTGAAGTGTTCTGTGCAACCAGCTCGCCAAGCGGCAGCAGAGTGGCGCAGCGGGAGCGTGCTGGGCCCATAACCCAGAGGTCGATGGATCGAAACCATCCTCTGCTATCGTTCACTGTCACCTTGATCTGCTTCCTTCAGCACGCTGCCTTTGCATCTACTTGCCGATATGTTCATATCGATCCACTCCATTCAAACGGCATGGGTTTTAGAGGTCTCAGTGGTATTCTGTTCTTGGTCGGTTTCCTCTGAATCGCAAAACCGGTTCTCTACGATGCTAATGAGCTGTTAAAGTTGAAACTCAGACATCGTCCCCCACTTTTTGGACGGATACCACCGATTGTGAATAACCTCAGAGAGAGAGAGAGAGACAAGTGACAGACAGTCGCCGTGGAATCCATGGGCTGAATGGCTTCTGTCTGCGCGAGAATGATGCTACGTGTTGCTGAGGGAGCAAAAATGGTTCATTTTTAACCGTCCCTTCCGTG
This sequence comes from Chiloscyllium punctatum, assembly GCF_047496795.1. Taxonomy (NCBI): domain Eukaryota; kingdom Metazoa; phylum Chordata; class Chondrichthyes; order Orectolobiformes; family Hemiscylliidae; genus Chiloscyllium; species Chiloscyllium punctatum. The sequence goes on along the minus strand of NC_092774.1, from coordinate 28,854,078 downwards.
TTGGACTGCCTGCAGTCCCTCAGCTCAGGGCGGTGGGGATGACTCTCAGTGAGTGAAGGTTTCACTCGGATTCTCTTCATCTGGGACACTTGGGGCTCAGATGTTAACTGCTGCGCGGTCGCAGCAAAGAAAGCGATGCCCGCTTTGCAATAGACTTTCTGTAAGATTGCTGCGTGAAGACGATTTCTGAACACCAAGCAGGCTGCACAACAATGTGAATTTACCTGGGCGAAGAGTCCTCGGTGTTCATTTCTCTCTGTCCTGCCAGCACAGCATCTTTCTGTCTCTCCGATAACAGACCTTTGGAGAAAGTTCACAATCAAAGTTGTTCATGTTCCCCGCATTAATGTAACTGACACCTCTCACCCCAAGAGTTTCAGAGAGAGAGAGAGAGAGAAAGAGGGAGAGAAAGCAGAAGAGCGAATGGACTCTTACCCTCCCCCAACCCTACATTCCCCCACCCCCCTCCCCCCAGAACAACGTGCAAGTAGAAATAAAATGGTTTAATTATCCGCCAGTGGAGATAGTCCAGTTCCTGGGGATGAGACAAACATCAGCCCCCCCGGGGACAGAATGACAAGCAGATGTTCTGGAAAGGCTTTGCTGCTTGCAATTCTTGCAGCAATGTGGAATGTACTTCACACTGAGCAAGTTTCAGCTGGCTCAGAGTCTCCAATGTTCATTGCTGTGTTTGCCGCCAGCTCAGAGAGAGAACAATAGGCAGGACGTAGGAGTGAATAACGATCCGCGTGAGAATGCGAATAACTGTTAATGGAGACTGTTAGTGGCTAACAATACGTCGTGTGTCATAGCAGACGAGGTGATAAACAGGAGTCTTTTGTGTGGTAGGGGTCAAGGACATGGGGGAGTTCAGGCCCTATAGTTATAGAACTCGATATTGAAGACCGGAGGGCTGTAAGGTCTCCAAGTGGAAAATGAGATGTTGTTCTTTCATCTGGAGCTCGAACACTGCTGCAAGCCTGAGACAGGGATGTTGGCCAGGGAACAGGGTGATGTGTTAAAGTGGCAGGCAACCGCAAGGTCAGGGCCTTGAGTTTCTGCGGGCAGAAGCGGGATGTTCTGCGAAGCAGTCACCCAGTTTATGCTTCATGCTACGTTGGGCAAACGACACTGTGAGCAGCGAATGCGGTGGAATGAAATAGCAGCAGGGAGACTGGATGAGAAGCAACTGTTCGGGAAAGTCTTTGCCGCTTGCAATTCTGAGAGCAATCTCAAATGTACTTCATACTGAGCATGTCTCAGGTCGCTCAAGAGGTCTGGGGCATTACTTACGCGCGTGCTTTCTGGCTCGTTGGTCTAGGCGTATGATTCTCGCTTAGGGTCTGTTCCTGCGCTGATTTGCGAGAGGTCCCGGGTTCAAATCCCGGACGAGCCCGTGTTTTTTTTTTAAACTTGACTTGTGCAAAACTGCCTGATTAACTTTCTCAAAAAGCACCTTCGTGAAACCAGCGTGGGCTGCCTGGAGTACGAATGAGGCAGAAAACAGAGAAATGAAATGGTTGGAGATCGTGTTCAACAAGCTACTTGGATGCTGCCTGAACTGCTGTGCTCTTCCAGCACCACTAATCCAGAATCTGGTTTCCAGCATCTGCAGTCATTGTTTTTACCATAGTGCTCAACCGGTTGACGTGAGTGGTGCGGTGTTTGAGGAATGTCAGCAATCAAGGTAGATTGGAAAATTGGGACAGCTCTCCTCGGAGAACCGAACTTTTCCAAGTCATGAGGGACCTAGAAACAGGAAATAATGTTGTGAAAATGCTCCCACGCCTGAAAGGATCCATAACGATTCGGCAGAATTTTAAGTCACGAGGAAAAGAAGTAAAAGTGACATTAGGAAGAACGTTTTCGTACAGGGAGTGGTGAGGGTCAGTAAGTCCCTGTCTGACATTGACAAAGAGGAAGATTCAATGGACCCAAAAGGGAATTCGGTGGTCACGTTCAGATGTGCAGATTTCCGCTGAGAAGGCGAGAGAATGAAACGAATAGAAACACACGTTTACTTAAGTGTAGAACCAGCAGAGCGAAGGTGGGCCGCAGAGCCTCCGTCTGCGCTGTGACACATGTTGTGATTCAGTGTGAAATCACAGTTCGACCGACAGAATGTGGGAATTTAGAAAAAAGTTTATATTTACACAGCCTCCATACGTCTGCGAAACAGCATATCACACGACAGCAGTGGAGGTCTTTGACATCAGGCTCGAAGGTGCCTGCCGCGTGCCAGACAAAAGCCTGAAGTGTTCTGTGCAACCAGCTACCCCAGCGGCAGCAGAGTGGCGCAGCGGGAGCGTGCTGGGCCCATAACCCAGAGGTCGATGGATCGAAACCATCCTCTGCTATCGTTCACTGTCACCTTGATCTGCTTTCTTTAGCAAGCTGCCTTTGCATCTACTTGCCGATATGTTCATATCGATCCACTCCATTCAAACGGCATGGGTTTTAGAGGTCTCAGTGGTATTCTGTTCTTGGTCGGTTTCCTCTGAACTGAATCGCAAAACCGGTTCTCTACGATGCTAATGAGCTGTTAAAGTTGAAACTCAGACATCGTCCCCCACTTTTTGGACGGATACCACCGATTGTGAATAACCTCAGAGAGAGAGAGAGAGAGACAAGTGACAGACAGTCGCCGTGGAATCCATGGGCTGAATGGCTTCTGTCTGCGCGAGAATGATGCTACGTGTTGCTGAGGGAGCAAAAATGGTTCATTTTTAACCGTCCCTTCCGTGTTGGACTGCCTGCAGTCCCTCAGCTCAGGGCGGTGGGGATGACTCTCAGTGAGTGAAGGTTTCACACGGATTCTCTTCATCTGGGACACTTGGGGCTCAGATGTTAACTGCTGCGCGGTCGCAGCAAAGAAAGCGATGCCCGCTTTGCAATAGACTTTCTGTAAGATTGCTGCGTGAAGACGATTTCTGAACACCAAGCAGGCTGCACAACAATGTGAATTTACCTGGGCGAAGAGTCCTCGGTGTTCATTTCTCTCTGTCCTGCCAGCACAGCATCTTTCTGTCTCTCCGATAACAGACCTTTGGAGAAAGTTCACAATCAAAGTTGTTCATGTTCCCCGCATTAATGTAACTGACACCTCTCACCCCAAGAGTTTCAGAGAGAGAGATAGAGAAAGAGGGAGAGAAAGCAGAAGAGCGAATGGACTCTTACCCTCCCCCAACCCTACATTCCCCCACCCCCCTCCCCCCAGAACAACGTGCAAGTAGAAATAAAATGGTTTAATTATCCGCCAGTGGAGATAGTCCAGTTCCTGGGGATGAGACAAACATCAGCCCCCCCCGGGGACAGAATGACAAGCAGATGTTCTGGAAAGGCTTTGCTGCTTGCAATTCTTGCAGCAATGTGGAATGTACTTCACACTGAGCAAGTTTCAGCTGGCTCAGAGTCTCCAATGTTCATTGCTGTGTTTGCCGCCAGCTCAGAGAGAGAACAATAGGCAGGACGTAGGAGTGAATAACGATCCGCGTGAGAATGCGAATAACTGTTAATGGAGACTGTTAGTGGCTAACAATACGTCGTGTGTCATAGCAGACGAGGTGATAAACAGGAGTCTTTTGTGTGGTAGGGGTCAAGGACATGGGGGAGTTCAGGCCCTATAGTTATAGAACTCGATATTGAAGACCGGAGGGCTGTAAGGTCTCCAAGTGGAAAATGAGATGTTGTTCTTTCATCTGGAGCTCGAACACTGCTGCAAGCCTGAGACAGGGATGTTGGCCAGGGAACAGGGTGATGTGTTAAAGTGGCAGACAACCGCAAGGTCAGGGCCTTGAGTTTCTGCGGGCAGAAGCGGGATGTTCTGCGAAGCAGTCACCCAGTTTATGCTTCATGCTACGTTGGGCAAACGACACTGTGAGCAGCGAATGCGGTGGAATGAAATAGCAGCAGGGAGACTGGATGAGAAGCAGCTGTTCGGGAAAGTCTTTGCCGTTTGCAATTCTGAGAGCAATCTCAAATGTATTTCATACTGAGCATGTCTCAGGTCGCTCAAGAGGTCTGGGGCATTTTCTGCGCGCGTGCTTTCTGGCTCGTTGGTCTAGGCGTATGATTCTCGTTAAGGGTCTGTTACTGCGCTGATTTGCGAGAGGTCCCTGGTTCAAATCCCGGACGAGCCCGTGTTTTTTTTTAACTTGACTTGTGCAAAACTGCCTGATTAACTTTCTCAAAAAGCACCTTCGTGAAACCAGCGTGGGCTGCCTGGAGTACGAATGAGGCAGAAAACAGAGAAATGAAATGGTTGGAGATCGTGTTCAACAAGCTACTTGGATGCTGCCTGAACTGCTGTGCTCTTCCAGCACCACTAATCCAGAATCTGGTTTCCAGCATCTGCAGTCATTGTTTTTACCATAGTGCTCAACCGGTTGACGTGAGTGGTGCGGTGTTTGAGGAATGTCAGCAATCAAGGTAGATTGGAAAATTGGGACAGCTCTCCTCGGAGAACCGAACTTTTCCAAGTCATGAGGGACCTAGAAACAGGAAATAATGTTGTGAAAATGCTCCCACGCCTGAAAGGATCCATAACGATTCGGCAGAATTTTAAGTCACGAGGAAAAGAAGTAAAAGTGACATTAGGAAGAACGTTTTCGTACAGGGAGTGGTGAGGGTCAGTAAGTCCCTGTCTGACATTGACAAAGAGGAAGATTCAATGGACCCAAAAGGGAATTCGGTGGTCACGTTCAGATGTGCAGATTTCCGCTGAGAAGGTGAGAGAATGAAACGACTAGAGTCACACGTTTACTTAAGTGTAGAACCAGCAGAGCGAAGGTGGGCCGCAGAGCCTCCGTCTGCGCTGTGACACATGTTGTGATTCAGTGTGAAATCACAGTTCGACCGACAGAATGTGGGAATTTAGAAAAAAGTTTATATTTACACAGCCTCCATACGTCTGCGAAACAGCATATCACACGACAGCAGTGGAGGTCTTTGACATCAGGCTCGAAGGTGCCTGCAGCGTGCCAGACAACAGCCTGAAGTGTTCTGTGCAACCAGCTTACCAAGCGGCAGCAGAGTGGCGCAGCGGGAGCGTGCTGGGCCCATAACCCAGAGGTCGATGGATCGAAACCATCCTCTGCTATCGTTCACTGTCACCTTGATCTGCTTCCTTCAGCACGCTGCCTTTGCATCTACTTGCTGATATGTTCATATCGATCCACTCCATTCAAACGGCATGGGTTTTAGAGGTCTCAGTGGTATTCTGTTCTTGGTCGGTTTCCTCTGAACTGAATCGCAAAACCGGTTCTCTACGATGCTAATGAGCTGTTAAAGTTGAAACTCAGACATCGTCCCCCACTTTTTGGACGGATACCACCGATTGTGAATAACCTCAGAGAGAGAGAGAGAGACAAGTGACAGACAGTCGCCGTGGAATCCATGGGCTGAATGGCTTCTGTCTGCGCGAGAATGATGCTACGTGTTGCTGAGGGAGCAAAAATGGTTCATTTTTAACCGTCCCTTCCGTGTTGGACTGCCTGCAGTCCCTCAGCTCAGGGCGGTGGGGATGACTCTCAGTGAGTGAAGGTTTCACTCGGATTCTCTTCATCTGGGACACTTGGGGCTCAGATGTTAACTGCTGCGCGGTCGCAGCAAAGAAAGCGATGCCCGCTTTGCAATAGACTTTCTGTAAGATTGCTGCGTGAAGACGATTTCTGAACACCAAGCAGGCTGCACAACAATGTGAATTTACCTGGGCGAAGAGTCCTCGGTGTTCATTTCTCTCTGTCCTGCCAGCACAGCATCTTTCTGTCTCTCCGATAACAGACCTTTGGAGAAAGTTCACAATCAAAGTTGTTCATGTTCCCCGCATTAATGTAACTGACACCTCTCACCCCAAGAGTTTCAGAGAGAAAGAGGGAGAGAAAGCAGAAGAGCGAATGGACTCTTACCCTCCCCCAACCCTACATTCCCCCACCCCCCTCCCCCCAGAACAACGTGCAAGTAGAAATAAAATGGTTTAATTATCCGCCAGTGGAGATAGTCCAGTTCCTGGGGATGAGACAAACATCAGCCCCCCCGGGGACAGAATGACAAGCAGATGTTCTGGAAAGGCTTTGCTGCTTGCAATTCTTGCAGCAATGTGGAATGTACTTCACACTGAGCAAGTTTCAGCTGGCTCAGAGTCTCCAATGTTCATTGCTGTGTTTGCCGCCAGCTCAGAGAGAGAACAATAGGCAGGACGTAGGAGTGAATAACGATCCACGTGAGAATGCGAATAACTGTTAATGGAGACTGTTAGTGGCTAACAATACGTCGTGTGTCATAGCAGACGAGGTGATAAACAGGAGTCTTTTGTGTGGTAGGGGTCAAGGACATGGGGGAGTTCAGGCCCTATAGTTATAGAACTCGATATTGAAGACCGGAGGGCTGTAAGGTCTCCAAGTGGAAAATGAGATGTTGTTCTTTCATCTGGAGCTCGAACACTGCTGCAAGCCTGAGACAGGGATGTTGGCCAGGGAACAGGGTGATGTGTTAAAGTGGCAGGCAACCGCAAGGTCAGGGCCTTGAGTTTCTGCGGGCAGAAGCGGGATGTTCTGCGAAGCAGTCACCCAGTTTATGCTTCATGCTACGTTGGGCAAACGACACTGTGAGCAGCGAATGCGGTGGAATGAAATAGCAGCAGGGAGACTGGATGAGAAGCAACTGTTCGGGAAAGTCTTTGCCGCTTGCAATTCTGAGAGCAATCTCAAATGTACTTCATACTGAGCATGTCTCAGGTCGCTCAAGAGGTCTGGGGCATTACTTACGCGCGTGCTTTCTGGCTCGTTGGTCTAGGCGTATGATTCTCGCTTAGGGTCTGTTCCTGCGCTGATTTGCGAGAGGTCCCGGGTTCAAATCCCGGACGAGCCCGTGTTTTTTTTTTAAACTTGACTTGTGCAAAACTGCCTGATTAACTTTCTCAAAAAGCACCTTCGTGAAACCAGCGTGGGCTGCCTGGAGTACGAATGAGGCAGAAAACAGAGAAATGAAATGGTTGGAGATCGTGTTCAACAAGCTACTTGGATGCTGCCTGAACTGCTGTGCTCTTCCAGCACCACTAATCCAGAATCTGGTTTCCAGCATCTGCAGTCATTGTTTTTACCATAGTGCTCAACCGGTTGACGTGAGTGGTGCGGTGTTTGAGGAATGTCAGCAATCAAGGTAGATTGGAAAATTGGGACAGCTCTCCTCGGAGAACCGAACTTTTCCAAGTCATGAGGGACCTAGAAACAGGAAATAATGTTGTGAAAATGCTCCCACGCCTGAAAGGATCCATAACGATTCGGCAGAATTTTAAGTCACGAGGAAAAGAAGTAAAAGTGACATTAGGAAGAACGTTTTCGTACAGGGAGTGGTGAGGGTCAGTAAGTCCCTGTCTGACATTGACAAAGAGGAAGATTCAATGGACCCAAAAGGGAATTCGGTGGTCACGTTCAGATGTGCAGATTTCCGCTGAGAAGGCGAGAGAATGAAACGAATAGAAACACACGTTTACTTAAGTGTAGAACCAGCAGAGCGAAGGTGGGCCGCAGAGCCTCCGTCTGCGCTGTGACACATGTTGTGATTCAGTGTGAAATCACAGTTCGACCGACAGAATGTGGGAATTTAGAAAAAAGTTTATATTTACACAGCCTCCATACGTCTGCGAAACAGCATATCACACGACAGCAGTGGAGGTCTTTGACATCAGGCTCGAAGGTGCCTGCAGCGTGCCAGACAACAGCCTGAAGTGTTCTGTGCAACCAGCTTACCAAGCGGCAGCAGAGTGGCGCAGCGGGAGCGTGCTGGGCCCATAACCCAGAGGTCGATGGATCGAAACCATCCTCTGCTATCGTTCACTGTCACCTTGATCTGCTTCCTTCAGCACGCTGCCTTTGCATCTACTTGCCGATATGTTCATATCGATCCACTCCATTCAAACGGCATGGGTTTTAGAGGTCTCAGTGGTATTCTGTTCTTGGTCGGTTTCCTCTGAACTGAATCGCAAAACCGGTTCTCTACGATGCTAATGAGCTGTTAAAGTTGAAACTCAGACATCGTCCCCCACTTTTTGGACGGATACCACCGATTGTGAATAACCTCAGAGAGAGAGAGAGAGACAAGTGACAGACAGTCGCCGTGGAATCCATGGGCTGAATGGCTTCTGTCTGCGCGAGAATGATGCTACGTGTTGCTGAGGGAGCAAAAATGGTTCATTTTTAACCGTCCCTTCCGTGTTGGACTGCCTGCAGTCCCTCAGCTCAGGGCGGTGGGGATGACTCTCAGTGAGTGAAGGTTTCACTCGGATTCTCTTCATCTGGGACACTTGGGGCTCAGATGTTAACTGCTGCGCGGTCGCAGCAAAGAAAGCGATGCCCGCTTTGCAATAGACTTTCTGTAAGATTGCTGCGTGAAGACGATTTCTGAACACCAAGCAGGCTGCACAACAATGTGAATTTACCTGGGCGAAGAGTCCTCGGTGTTCATTTCTCTCTGTCCTGCCAGCACAGCATCTTTCTGTCTCTCCGATAACAGACCTTTGGAGAAAGTTCACAATCAAAGTTGTTCATGTTCCCCGCATTAATGTAACTGACACCTCTCACCCCAAGAGTTTCAGAGAGAGAGAGAGAGAGAAAGAGGGAGAGAAAGCAGAAGAGCGAATGGACTCTTACCCTCCCCCAACCCTACATTCCCCCACCCCCCTCCCCCCAGAACAACGTGCAAGTAGAAATAAAATGGTTTAATTATCCGCCAGTGGAGATAGTCCAGTTCCTGGGGATGAGACAAACATCAGCCCCCCCGGGGACAGAATGACAAGCAGATGTTCTGGAAAGGCTTTGCTGCTTGCAATTCTTGCAGCAATGTGGAATGTACTTCACACTGAGCAAGTTTCAGCTGGCTCAGAGTCTCCAATGTTCATTGCTGTGTTTGCCGCCAGCTCAGAGAGAGAACAATAGGCAGGACGTAGGAGTGAATAACGATCCGCGTGAGAATGCGAATAACTGTTAATGGAGACTGTTAGTGGCTAACAATACGTCGTGTGTCATAGCAGACGAGGTGATAAACAGGAGTCTTTTGTGTGGTAGGGGTCAAGGACATGGGGGAGTTCAGGCCCTATAGTTATAGAACTCGATATTGAAGACCGGAGGGCTGTAAGGTCTCCAAGTGGAAAATGAGATGTTGTTCTTTCATCTGGAGCTCGAACACTGCTGCAAGCCTGAGACAGGGATGTTGGCCAGGGAACAGGGTGATGTGTTAAAGTGGCAGGCAACCGCAAGGTCAGGGCCTTGAGTTTCTGCGGGCAGAAGCGGGATGTTCTGCGAAGCAGTCACCCAGTTTATGCTTCATGCTACGTTGGGCAAACGACACTGTGAGCAGCGAATGCGGTGGAATGAAATAGCAGCAGGGAGACTGGATGAGAAGCAACTGTTCGGGAAAGTCTTTGCCGCTTGCAATTCTGAGAGCAATCTCAAATGTACTTCATACTGAGCATGTCTCAGGTCGCTCAAGAGGTCTGGGGCATTACTTACGCGCGTGCTTTCTGGCTCGTTGGTCTAGGCGTATGATTCTCGCTTAGGGTCTGTTCCTGCGCTGATTTGCGAGAGGTCCCGGGTTCAAATCCCGGACGAGCCCGTGTTTTTTTTTTAAACTTGACTTGTGCAAAACTGCCTGATTAACTTTCTCAAAAAGCACCTTCGTGAAACCAGCGTGGGCTGCCTGGAGTACGAATGAGGCAGAAAACAGAGAAATGAAATGGTTGGAGATCGTGTTCAACAAGCTACTTGGATGCTGCCTGAACTGCTGTGCTCTTCCAGCACCACTAATCCAGAATCTGGTTTCCAGCATCTGCAGTCATTGTTTTTACCATAGTGCTCAACCGGTTGACGTGAGTGGTGCGGTGTTTGAGGAATGTCAGCAATCAAGGTAGATTGGAAAATTGGGACAGCTCTCCTCGGAGAACCGAACTTTTCCAAGTCATGAGGGACCTAGAAACAGGAAATAATGTTGTGAAAATGCTCCCACGCCTGAAAGGATCCATAACGATTCGGCAGAATTTTAAGTCACGAGGAAAAGAAGTAAAAGTGACATTAGGAAGAACGTTTTCGTACAGGGAGTGGTGAGGGTCAGTAAGTCCCTGTCTGACATTGACAAAGAGGAAGATTCAATGGACCCAAAAGGGAATTCGGTGGTCACGTTCAGATGTGCAGATTTCCGCTGAGAAGGCGAGAGAATGAAACGAATAGAAACACACGTTTACTTAAGTGTAGAACCAGCAGAGCGAAGGTGGGCCGCAGAGCCTCCGTCTGCGCTGTGACACATGTTGTGATTCAGTGTGAAATCACAGTTCGACCGACAGAATGTGGGAATTTAGAAAAAAGTTTATATTTACACAGCCTCCATACGTCTGCGAAACAGCATATCACACGACAGCAGTGGAGGTCTTTGACATCAGGCTCGAAGGTGCCTGCCGCGTGCCAGACAAAAGCCTGAAGTGTTCTGTGCAACCAGCTACCCAAGCGGCAGCAGAGTGGCGCAGCGGGAGCGTGCTGGGCCCATAACCCAGAGGTCGATGGATCGAAACCATCCTCTGCTATCGTTCACTGTCACCTTGATCTGCTTCCTTCAGCACGCTGCCTTTGCATCTACTTGCCGATATGTTCATATCGATCCACTCCATTCAAACGGCATGGGTTTTAGAGGTCTCAGTGGTATTCTGTTCTTGGTCGGTTTCCTCTGAACTGAATCGCAAAACCGGTTCTCTACGATGCTAATGAGCTGTTAAAGTTGAAACTCAGACATCGTCCCCCACTTTTTGGACGGATACCACCGATTGTGAATAACCTCAGAGAGAGAGAGAGAGAGACAAGTGACAGACAGTCGCCGTGGAATCCATGGGCTGAATGGCTTCTGTCTGCGCGAGAATGATGCTACGTGTTGCTGAGGGAGCAAAAATGGTTCATTTTTAACCGTCCCTTCCGTGTTGGACTGCCTGCAGTCCCTCAGCTCAGGGCGGTGGGGATGACTCTCAGTGAGTGAAGGTTTCACACGGATTCTCTTCATCTGGGACACTTGGGGCTCAGATGTTAACTGCTGCGCGGTCGCAGCAAAGAAAGCGATGCCCGCTTTGCAATAGACTTTCTGTAAGATTGCTGCGTGAAGACGATTTCTGAACACCAAGCAGGCTGCACAACAATGTGAATTTACCTGGGCGAAGAGTCCTCGGTGTTCATTTCTCTCTGTCCTGCCAGCACAGCATCTTTCTGTCTCTCCGATAACAGACCTTTGGAGAAAGTTCACAATCAAAGTTGTTCATGTTCCCCGCATTAATGTAACTGACACCTCTCACCCCAAGAGTTTCAGAGAGAGAGATAGAGAAAGAGGGAGAGAAAGCAGAAGAGCGAATGGACTCTTACCCTCCCCCAACCCTACATTCCCCCACCCCCCTCCCCCCAGAACAACGTGCAAGTAGAAATAAAATGGTTTAATTATCCGCCAGTGGAGATAGTCCAGTTCCTGGGGATGAGACAAACATCAGCCCCCCCCGGGGACAGAATGACAAGCAGATGTTCTGGAAAGGCTTTGCTGCTTGCAATTCTTGCAGCAATGTGGAATGTACTTCACACTGAGCAAGTTTCAGCTGGCTCAGAGTCTCCAATGTTCATTGCTGTGTTTGCCGCCAGCTCAGAGAGAGAACAATAGGCAGGACGTAGGAGTGAATAACGATCCGCGTGAGAATGCGAATAACTGTTAATGGAGACTGTTAGTGGCTAACAATACGTCGTGTGTCATAGCAGACGAGGTGATAAACAGGAGTCTTTTGTGTGGTAGGGGTCAAGGACATGGGGGAGTTCAGGCCCTATAGTTATAGAACTCAATATTGAAGACCGGAGGGCTGTAAGGTCTCCAAGTGGAAAATGAGATGTTGTTCTTTCATCTGGAGCTCGAACACTGCTGCAAGCCTGAGACAGGGATGTTGGCCAGGGAACAGGGTGATGTGTTAAAGTGGCAGACAACCGCAAGGTCAGGGCCTTGAGTTTCTGCGGGCAGAAGCGGGATGTTCTGCGAAGCAGTCACCCAGTTTATGCTTCATGCTACGTTGGGCAAACGACACTGTGAGCAGCGAATGCGGTGGAATGAAATAGCAGCAGGGAGACTGGATGAGAAGCAGCTGTTCGGGAAAGTCTTTGCCGCTTGCAATTCTGAGAGCAATCTCAAATGTATTTCATACTGAGCATGTCTCAGGTCGCTCAAGAGGTCTGGGGCATTTTCTGCGCGCGTGCTTTCTGGCTCGTTGGTCTAGGCGTATGATTCTCGTTAAGGGTCTGTTACTGCGCTGATTTGCGAGAGGTCCCTGGTTCAAATCCCGGACGAGCCCGTGTTTTTTTTTAACTTGACTTGTGCAAAACTGCCTGATTAACTTTCTCAAAAAGCACCTTCGTGAAACCAGCGTGGGCTGCCTGGAGTACGAATGAGGCAGAAAACAGAGAAATGAAATGGTTGGAGATCGTGTTCAACAAGCTACTTGGATGCTGCCTGAACTGCTGTGCTCTTCCAGCACCACTAATCCAGAATCTGGTTTCCAGCATCTGCAGTCATTGTTTTTACCATAGTGCTCAACCGGTTGACGTGAGTGGTGCGGTGTTTGAGGAATGTCAGCAATCAAGGTAGATTGGAAAATTGGGACAGCTCTCCTCGGAGAACCGAACTTTTCCAAGTCATGAGGGACCTAGAAACAGGAAATAATGTTGTGAAAATGCTCCCACGCCTGAAAGGATCCATAACGATTCGGCAGAATTTTAAGTCACGAGGAAAAGAAGTAAAAGTGACATTAGGAAGAACGTTTTCGTACAGGGAGTGGTGAGGGTCAGTAAGTCCCTGTCTGACATTGACAAAGAGGAAGATTCAATGGACCCAAAAGGGAATTCGGTGGTCACGTTCAGATGTGCAGATTTCCGCTGAGAAGGTGAGAGAATGAAACGACTAGAGTCACACGTTTACTTAAGTGTAGAACCAGCAGAGCGAAGGTGGGCCGCAGAGCCTCCGTCTGCGCTGTGACACATGTTGTGATTCAGTGTGAAATCACAGTTCGACCGACAGAATGTGGGAATTTAGAAAAAAGTTTATATTTACACAGCCTCCATACGTCTGCGAAACAGCATATCACACGACAGCAGTGGAGGTCTTTGACATCAGGCTCGAAGGTGCCTGCAGCGTGCCAGACAACAGCCTGAAGTGTTCTGTGCAACCAGCTTACCAAGCGGCAGCAGAGTGGCGCAGCGGGAGCGTGCTGGGCCCATAACCCAGAGGTCGATGGATCGAAACCATCCTCTGCTATCGTTCACTGTCACCTTGATCTGCTTCCTTCAGCACGCTGCCTTTGCATCTACTTGCCGATATGTTCATATCGATCCACTCCATTCAAACGGCATGGGTTTTAGAGGTCTCAGTGGTATTCTGTTCTTGGTCGGTTTCCTCTGAATCGCAAAACCGGTTCTCTACGATGCTAATGAGCTGTTAAAGTTGAAACTCAGACATCGTCCCCCACTTTTTGGACGGATACCACCGATTGTGAATAACCTCAGAGAGAGAGAGAGAGACAAGTGACAGACAGTCGCCGTGGAATCCATGGGCTGAATGGCTTCTGTCTGCGCGAGAATGATGCTACGTGTTGCTGAGGGAGCAAAAATGGTTCATTTTTAACCGTCCCTTCCGTGTTGGACTGCCTGCAGTCCCTCAGCTCAGGGCGGTGGGGATGACTCTCAGTGAGTGAAGGTTTCACTCGGATTCTCTTCATCTGGGACACTTGGGGCTCAGATGTTAACTGCTGCGCGGTCGCAGCAAAGAAAGCGATGCCCGCTTTGCAATAGACTTTCTGTAAGATTGCTGCGTGAAGACGATTTCTGAACACCAAGCAGGCTGCACAACAATGTGAATTTACCTGGGCGAAGAGTCCTCGGTGTTCATTTCTCTCTGTCCTGCCAGCACAGCATCTTTCTGTCTCTCCGATAACAGACCTTTGGAGAAAGTTCACAATCAAAGTTGTTCATGTTCCCCGCATTAATGTAACTGACACCTCTCACCCCAAGAGTTTCAGAGAGAAAGAGGGAGAGAAAGCAGAAGAGCGAATGGACTCTTACCCTCCCCCAACCCTACATTCCCCCACCCCCCTCCCCCCAGAACAACGTGCAAGTAGAAATAAAATGGTTTAATTATCCGCCAGTGGAGATAGTCCAGTTCCTGGGGATGAGACAAACATCAGCCCCCCCGGGGACAGAATGACAAGCAGATGTTCTGGAAAGGCTTTGCTGCTTGCAATTCTTGCAGCAATGTGGAATGTACTTCACACTGAGCAAGTTTCAGCTGGCTCAGAGTCTCCAATGTTCATTGCTGTGTTTGCCGCCAGCTCAGAGAGAGAACAATAGGCAGGACGTAGGAGTGAATAACGATCCGCGTGAGAATGCGAATAACTGTTAATGGAGACTGTTAGTGGCTAACAATACGTCGTGTGTCATAGCAGACGAGGTGATAAACAGGAGTCTTTTGTGTGGTAGGGGTCAAGGACATGGGGGAGTTCAGGCCCTATAGTTATAGAACTCGATATTGAAGACCGGAGGGCTGTAAGGTCTCCAAGTGGAAAATGAGATGTTGTTCTTTCATCTGGAGCTCGAACACTGCTGCAAGCCTGAGACAGGGATGTTGGCCAGGGAACAGGGTGATGTGTTAAAGTGGCAGGCAACCGCAAGGTCAGGGCCTTGAGTTTCTGCGGGCAGAAGCGGGATGTTCTGCGAAGCAGTCACCCAGTTTATGCTTCATGCTACGTTGGGCAAACGACACTGTGAGCAGCGAATGCGGTGGAATGAAATAGCAGCAGGGAGACTGGATGAGAAGCAACTGTTCGGGAAAGTCTTTGCCGCTTGCAATTCTGAGAGCAATCTCAAATGTACTTCATACTGAGCATGTCTCAGGTCGCTCAAGAGGTCTGGGGCATTACTTACGCGCGTGCTTTCTGGCTCGTTGGTCTAGGCGTATGATTCTCGCTTAGGGTCTGTTCCTGCGCTGATTTGCGAGAGGTCCCGGGTTCAAATCCCGGACGAGCCCGTGTTTTTTTTTTAAACTTGACTTGTGCAAAACTGCCTGATTAACTTTCTCAAAAAGCACCTTCGTGAAACCAGCGTGGGCTGCCTGGAGTACGAATGAGGCAGAAAACAGAGAAATGAAATGGTTGGAGATCGTGTTCAACAAGCTACTTGGATGCTGCCTGAACTGCTGTGCTCTTCCAGCACCACTAATCCAGAATCTGGTTTCCAGCATCTGCAGTCATTGTTTTTACCATAGTGCTCAACCGGTTGACGTGAGTGGTGCGGTGTTTGAGGAATGTCAGCAATCAAGGTAGATTGGAAAATTGGGACAGCTCTCCTCGGAGAACCGAACTTTTCCAAGTCATGAGGGACCTAGAAACAGGAAATAATGTTGTGAAAATGCTCCCACGCCTGAAAGGATCCATAACGATTCGGCAGAATTTTAAGTCACGAGGAAAAGAAGTAAAAGTGACATTAGGAAGAACGTTTTCGTACAGGGAGTGGTGAGGGTCAGTAAGTCCCTGTCTGACATTGACAAAGAGGAAGATTCAATGGACCCAAAAGGGAATTCGGTGGTCACGTTCAGATGTGCAGATTTCCGCTGAGAAGGCGAGAGAATGAAACGAATAGAAACACACGTTTACTTAAGTGTAGAACCAGCAGAGCGAAGGTGGGCCGCAGAGCCTCCGTCTGCGCTGTGACACATGTTGTGATTCAGTGTGAAATCACAGTTCGACCGACAGAATGTGGGAATTTAGAAAAAAGTTTATATTTACACAGCCTCCATACGTCTGCGAAACAGCATATCACACGACAGCAGTGGAGGTCTTTGACATCAGGCTCGAAGGTGCCTGCAGCGTGCCAGACAACAGCCTGAAGTGTTCTGTGCAACCAGCTTACCAAGCGGCAGCAGAGTGGCGCAGCGGGAGCGTGCTGGGCCCATAACCCAGAGGTCGATGGATCGAAACCATCCTCTGCTATCGTTCACTGTCACCTTGATCTGCTTCCTTCAGCACGCTGCCTTTGCATCTACTTGCCGATATGTTCATATCGATCCACTCCATTCAAACGGCATGGGTTTTAGAGGTCTCAGTGGTATTCTGTTCTTGGTCGGTTTCCTCTGAACTGAATCGCAAAACCGGTTCTCTACGATGCTAATGAGCTGTTAAAGTTGAAACTCAGACATCGTCCCCCACTTTTTGGACGGATACCACCGATTGTGAATAACCTCAGAGAGAGAGAGAGAGACAAGTGACAGACAGTCGCCGTGGAATCCATGGGCTGAATGGCTTCTGTCTGCGCGAGAATGATGCTACGTGTTGCTGAGGGAGCAAAAATGGTTCATTTTTAACCGTCCCTTCCGTGTTGGACTGCCTGCAGTCCCTCAGCTCAGGGCGGTGGGGATGACTCTCAGTGAGTGAAGGTTTCACTCGGATTCTCTTCATCTGGGACACTTGGGGCTCAGATGTTAACTGCTGCGCGGTCGCAGCAAAGAAAGCGATGCCCGCTTTGCAATAGACTTTCTGTAAGATTGCTGCGTGAAGACGATTTCTGAACACCAAGCAGGCTGCACAACAATGTGAATTTACCTGGGCGAAGAGTCCTCGGTGTTCATTTCTCTCTGTCCTGCCAGCACAGCATCTTTCTGTCTCTCCGATAACAGACCTTTGGAGAAAGTTCACAATCAAAGTTGTTCATGTTCCCCGCATTAATGTAACTGACACCTCTCACCCCAAGAGTTTCAGAGAGAGAGAGAGAGAGAAAGAGGGAGAGAAAGCAGAAGAGCGAATGGACTCTTACCCTCCCCCAACCCTACATTCCCCCACCCCCCTCCCCCCAGAACAACGTGCAAGTAGAAATAAAATGGTTTAATTATCCGCCAGTGGAGATAGTCCAGTTCCTGGGGATGAGACAAACATCAGCCCCCCCGGGGACAGAATGACAAGCAGATGTTCTGGAAAGGCTTTGCTGCTTGCAATTCTTGCAGCAATGTGGAATGTACTTCACACTGAGCAAGTTTCAGCTGGCTCAGAGTCTCCAATGTTCATTGCTGTGTTTGCCGCCAGCTCAGAGAGAGAACAATAGGCAGGACGTAGGAGTGAATAACGATCCGCGTGAGAATGCGAATAACTGTTAATGGAGACTGTTAGTGGCTAACAATACGTCGTGTGTCATAGCAGACGAGGTGATAAACAGGTATTCTGTTCTTGGTCGGTTTCCTCTGAATCGCAAAACCGGTTCTCTACGATGCTAATGAGCTGTTAAAGTTGAAACTCAGACATCGTCCCCCACTTTTTGGACGGATACCACCGATTGTGAATAACCTCAGAGAGAGAGAGAGAGACAAGTGACAGACAGTCGCCGTGGAATCCATGGGCTGAATGGCTTCTGTCTGCGCGAGAATGATGCTACGTGTTGCTGAGGGAGCAAAAATGGTTCATTTTTAACCGTCCCTTCCGTGTTGGACTGCCTGCAGTCCCTCAGCTCAGGGCGGTGGGGATGACTCTCAGTGAGTGAAGGTTTCACTCGGATTCTCTTCATCTGGGACACTTGGGGCTCAGATGTTAACTGCTGCGCGGTCGCAGCAAAGAAAGCGATGCCCGCTTTGCAATAGACTTTCTGTAAGATTGCTGCGTGAAGACGATTTCTGAACACCAAGCAGGCTGCACAACAATGTGAATTTACCTGGGCGAAGAGTCCTCGGTGTTCATTTCTCTCTGTCCTGCCAGCACAGCATCTTTCTGTCTCTCCGATAACAGACCTTTGGAGAAAGTTCACAATCAAAGTTGTTCATGTTCCCCGCATTAATGTAACTGACACCTCTCACCCCAAGAGTTTCAGAGAGAAAGAGGGAGAGAAAGCAGAAGAGCGAATGGACTCTTACCCTCCCCCAACCCTACATTCCCCCACCCCCCTCCCCCCAGAACAACGTGCAAGTAGAAATAAAATGGTTTAATTATCCGCCAGTGGAGATAGTCCAGTTCCTGGGGATGAGACAAACATCAGCCCCCCCCGGGGACAGAATGACAAGCAGATGTTCTGGAAAGGCTTTGCTGCTTGCAATTCTTGCAGCAATGTGGAATGTACTTCACACTGAGCAAGTTTCAGCTGGCTCAGAGTCTCCAATGTTCATTGCTGTGTTTGCCGCCAGCTCAGAGAGAGAACAATAGGCAGGACGTAGGAGTGAATAACGATCCACGTGAGAATGCGAATAACTGTTAATGGAGACTGTTAGTGGCTAACAATACGTCGTGTGTCATAGCAGACGAGGTGATAAACAGGAGTCTTTTGTGTGGTAGGGGTCAAGGACATGGGGGAGTTCAGGCCCTATAGTTATAGAACTCGATATTGAAGACCGGAGGGCTGTAAGGTCTCCAAGTGGAAAATGAGATGTTGTTCTTTCATCTGGAGCTCGAACACTGCTGCAAGCCTGAGACAGGGATGTTGGCCAGGGAACAGGGTGATGTGTTAAAGTGGCAGGCAACCGCAAGGTCAGGGCCTTGAGTTTCTGCGGGCAGAAGCGGGATGTTCTGCGAAGCAGTCACCCAGTTTATGCTTCATGCTACGTTGGGCAAACGACACTGTGAGCAGCGAATGCGGTGGAATGAAATAGCAGCAGGGAGACTGGATGAGAAGCAACTGTTCGGGAAAGTCTTTGCCGCTTGCAATTCTGAGAGCAATCTCAAATGTACTTCATACTGAGCATGTCTCAGGTCGCTCAAGAGGTCTGGGGCATTACTTACGCGCGTGCTTTCTGGCTCGTTGGTCTAGGCGTATGATTCTCGCTTAGGGTCTGTTCCTGCGCTGATTTGCGAGAGGTCCCGGGTTCAAATCCCGGACGAGCCCGTGTTTTTTTTTTAAACTTGACTTGTGCAAAACTGCCTGATTAACTTTCTCAAAAAGCACCTTCGTGAAACCAGCGTGGGCTGCCTGGAGTACGAATGAGGCAGAAAACAGAGAAATGAAATGGTTGGAGATCGTGTTCAACAAGCTACTTGGATGCTGCCTGAACTGCTGTGCTCTTCCAGCACCACTAATCCAGAATCTGGTTTCCAGCATCTGCAGTCATTGTTTTTACCATAGTGCTCAACCGGTTGACGTGAGTGGTGCGGTGTTTGAGGAATGTCAGCAATCAAGGTAGATTGGAAAATTGGGACAGCTCTCCTCGGAGAACCGAACTTTTCCAAATCATGAGGGACCTAGAAACAGGAAATAATGTTGTGAAAATGCTCCCACGCCTGAAAGGATCCATAACGATTCGGCAGAATTTTAAGTCACGAGGAAAAGAAGTAAAAGTGACATTAGGAAGAACGTTTTCGTACAGGGAGTGGTGAGGGTCAGTAAGTCCCTGTCTGACATTGACAAAGAGGAAGATTCAATGGACCCAAAAGGGAATTCGGTGGTCACGTTCAGATGTGCAGATTTCCGCTGAGAAGGCGAGAGAATGAAACGAATAGAAACACACGTTTACTTAAGTGTAGAACCAGCAGAGCGAAGGTGGGCCGCAGAGCCTCCGTCTGCGCTGTGACACATGTTGTGATTCAGTGTGAAATCACAGTTCGACCGACAGAATGTGGGAATTTAGAAAAAAGTTTATATTTACACAGCCTCCATACGTCTGCGAAACAGCATATCACACGACAGCAGTGGAGGTCTTTGACATCAGGCTCGAAGGTGCCTGCCGCGTGCCAGACAAAAGCCTGAAGTGTTCTGTGCAACCAGCTACCCAAGCGGCAGCAGAGTGGCGCAGCGGGAGCGTGCTGGGCCCATAACCCAGAGGTCGATGGATCGAAACCATCCTCTGCTATCGTTCACTGTCACCTTGATCTGCTTCCTTCAGCACGCTGCCTTTGCATCTACTTGCCGATATGTTCATATCGATCCACTCCATTCAAACGGCATGGGTTTTAGAGGTCTCAGTGGTATTCTGTTCTTGGTCGGTTTCCTCTGAACTGAATCGCAAAACCGGTTCTCTACGATGCTAATGAGCTGTTAAAGTTGAAACTCAGACATCGTCCCCCACTTTTTGGACGGATACCACCGATTGTGAATAACCTCAGAGAGAGAGAGAGAGACAAGTGACAGACAGTCGCCGTGGAATCCATGGGCTGAATGGCTTCTGTCTGCGCGAGAATGATGCTACGTGTTGCTGAGGGAGCAAAAATGGTTCATTTTTAACCGTCCCTTCCGTGTTGGACTGCCTGCAGTCCCTCAGCTCAGGGCGGTGGGGATGACTCTCAGTGAGTGAAGGTTTCACTCGGATTCTCTTCATCTGGGACACTTGGGGCTCAGATGTTAACTGCTGCGCGGTCGCAGCAAAGAAAGCGATGCCCGCTTTGCAATAGACTTTCTGTAAGATTGCTGCGTGAAGACGATTTCTGAACACCAAGCAGGCTGCACAACAATGTGAATTTACCTGGGCGAAGAGTCCTCGGTGTTCATTTCTCTCTGTCCTGCCAGCACAGCATCTTTCTGTCTCTCCGATAACAGACCTTTGGAGAAAGTTCACAATCAAAGTTGTTCATGTTCCCCGCATTAATGTAACTGACACCTCTCACCCCAAGAGTTTCAGAGAGAGAGAGAGAGAGAAAGAGGGAGAGAAAGCAGAAGAGCGAATGGACTCTTACCCTCCCCCAACCCTACATTCCCCCACCCCCCTCCCCCCAGAACAACGTGCAAGTAGAAATAAAATGGTTTAATTATCCGCCAGTGGAGATAGTCCAGTTCCTGGGGATGAGACAAACATCAGCCCCCCCGGGGACAGAATGACAAGCAGATGTTCTGGAAAGGCTTTGCTGCTTGCAATTCTTGCAGCAATGTGGAATGTACTTCACACTGAGCAAGTTTCAGCTGGCTCAGAGTCTCCAATGTTCATTGCTGTGTTTGCCGCCAGCTCAGAGAGAGAACAATAGGCAGGACGTAGGAGTGAATAACGATCCGCGTGAGAATGCGAATAACTGTTAATGGAGACTGTTAGTGGCTAACAATACGTCGTGTGTCATAGCAGACGAGGTGATAAACAGGAGTCTTTTGTGTGGTAGGGGTCAAGGACATGGGGGAGTTCAGGCCCTATAGTTATAGAACTCGATATTGAAGACCGGAGGGCTGTAAGGTCTCCAAGTGGAAAATGAGATGTTGTTCTTTCATCTGGAGCTCGAACACTGCTGCAAGCCTGAGACAGGGATGTTGGCCAGGGAACAGGGTGATGTGTTAAAGTGGCAGGCAACCGCAAGGTCAGGGCCTTGAGTTTCTGCGGGCAGAAGCGGGATGTTCTGCGAAGCAGTCACCCAGTTTATGCTTCATGCTACGTTGGGCAAACGACACTGTGAGCAGCGAATGCGGTGGAATGAAATAGCAGCAGGGAGACTGGATGAGAAGCAACTGTTCGGGAAAGTCTTTGCCGCTTGCAATTCTGAGAGCAATCTCAAATGTACTTCATACTGAGCATGTCTCAGGTCGCTCAAGAGGTCTGGGGCATTACTTACGCGCGTGCTTTCTGGCTCGTTGGTCTAGGCGTATGATTCTCGCTTAGGGTCTGTTCCTGCGCTGATTTGCGAGAGGTCCCGGGTTCAAATCCCGGACGAGCCCGTGTTTTTTTTTTAAACTTGACTTGTGCAAAACTGCCTGATTAACTTTCTCAAAAAGCACCTTCGTGAAACCAGCGTGGGCTGCCTGGAGTACGAATGAGGCAGAAAACAGAGAAATGAAATGGTTGGAGATCGTGTTCAACAAGCTACTTGGATGCTGCCTGAACTGCTGTGCTCTTCCAGCACCACTAATCCAGAATCTGGTTTCCAGCATCTGCAGTCATTGTTTTTACCATAGTGCTCAACCGGTTGACGTGAGTGGTGCGGTGTTTGAGGAATGTCAGCAATCAAGGTAGATTGGAAAATTGGGACAGCTCTCCTCGGAGAACCGAACTTTTCCAAGTCATGAGGGACCTAGAAACAGGAAATAATGTTGTGAAAATGCTCCCACGCCTGAAAGGATCCATAACGATTCGGCAGAATTTTAAGTCACGAGGAAAAGAAGTAAAAGTGACATTAGGAAGAACGTTTTCGTACAGGGAGTGGTGAGGGTCAGTAAGTCCCTGTCTGACATTGACAAAGAGGAAGATTCAATGGACCCAAAAGGGAATTCGGTGGTCACGTTCAGATGTGCAGATTTCCGCTGAGAAGGCGAGAGAATGAAACGAATAGAAACACACGTTTACTTAAGTGTAGAACCAGCAGAGCGAAGGTGGGCCGCAGAGCCTCCGTCTGCGCTGTGACACATGTTGTGATTCAGTGTGAAATCACAGTTCGACCGACAGAATGTGGGAATTTAGAAAAAAGTTTATATTTACACAGCCTCCATACGTCTGCGAAACAGCATATCACACGACAGCAGTGGAGGTCTTTGACATCAGGCTCGAAGGTGCCTGCCGCGTGCCAGACAAAAGCCTGAAGTGTTCTGTGCAACCAGCTACCCAAGCGGCAGCAGAGTGGCGCAGCGGGAGCGTGCTGGGCCCATAACCCAGAGGTCGATGGATCGAAACCATCCTCTGCTATCGTTCACTGTCACCTTGATCTGCTTCCTTCAGCACGCTGCCTTTGCATCTACTTGCCGATATGTTCATATCGATCCACTCCATTCAAACGGCATGGGTTTTAGAGGTCTCAGTGGTATTCTGTTCTTGGTCGGTTTCCTCTAAACTGAATCGCAAAACCGGTTCTCTACGATGCTAATGAGCTGTTAAAGTTGAAACTCAGACATCGTCCCCCACTTTTTGGACGGATACCACCGATTGTGAATAACCTCAGAGAGAGAGAGAGAGAGACAAGTGACAGACAGTCGCCGTGGAATCCATGGGCTGAATGGCTTCTGTCTGCGCGAGAATGATGCTACGTGTTGCTGAGGGAGCAAAAATGGTTCATTTTTAACCGTCCCTTCCGTGTTGGACTGCCTGCAGTCCCTCAGCTCAGGGCGGTGGGGATGACTCTCAGTGAGTGAAGGTTTCACACGGATTCTCTTCATCTGGGACACTTGGGGCTCAGATGTTAACTGCTGCGCGGTCGCAGCAAAGAAAGCGATGCCCGCTTTGCAATAGACTTTCTGTAAGATTGCTGCGTGAAGACGATTTCTGAACACCAAGCAGGCTGCACAACAATGTGAATTTACCTGGGCGAAGAGTCCTCGGTGTTCATTTCTCTCTGTCCTGCCAGCACAGCATCTTTCTGTCTCTCCGATAACAGACCTTTGGAGAAAGTTCACAATCAAAGTTGTTCATGTTCCCCGCATTAATGTAACTGACACCTCTCACCCCAAGAGTTTCAGAGAGAGAGATAGAGAAAGAGGGAGAGAAAGCAGAAGAGCGAATGGACTCTTACCCTCCCCCAACCCTACATTCCCCCACCCCCCTCCCCCCAGAACAACGTGCAAGTAGAAATAAAATGGTTTAATTATCCGCCAGTGGAGATAGTCCAGTTCCTGGGGATGAGACAAACATCAGCCCCCCCCGGGGACAGAATGACAAGCAGATGTTCTGGAAAGGCTTTGCTGCTTGCAATTCTTGCAGCAATGTGGAATGTACTTCACACTGAGCAAGTTTCAGCTGGCTCAGAGTCTCCAATGTTCATTGCTGTGTTTGCCGCCAGCTCAGAGAGAGAACAATAGGCAGGACGTAGGAGTGAATAACGATCCGCGTGAGAATGCGAATAACTGTTAATGGAGACTGTTAGTGGCTAACAATACGTCGTGTGTCATAGCAGACGAGGTGATAAACAGGAGTCTTTTGTGTGGTAGGGGTCAAGGACATGGGGGAGTTCAGGCCCTATAGTTATAGAACTCGATATTGAAGACCGGAGGGCTGTAAGGTCTCCAAGTGGAAAATGAGATGTTGTTCTTTCATCTGGAGCTCGAACACTGCTGCAAGCCTGAGACAGGGATGTTGGCCAGGGAACAGGGTGATGTGTTAAAGTGGCAGACAACCGCAAGGTCAGGGCCTTGAGTTTCTGCGGGCAGAAGCGGGATGTTCTGCGAAGCAGTCACCCAGTTTATGCTTCATGCTACGTTGGGCAAACGACACTGTGAGCAGCGAATGCGGTGGAATGAAATAGCAGCAGGGAGACTGGATGAGAAGCAGCTGTTCGGGAAAGTCTTTGCCGCTTGCAATTCTGAGAGCAATCTCAAATGTATTTCATACTGAGCATGTCTCAGGTCGCTCAAGAGGTCTGGGGCATTTTCTGCGCGCGTGCTTTCTGGCTCGTTGGTCTAGGCGTATGATTCTCGTTAAGGGTCTGTTACTGCGCTGATTTGCGAGAGGTCCCTGGTTCAAATCCCGGACGAGCCCGTGTTTTTTTTTAACTTGACTTGTGCAAAACTGCCTGATTAACTTTCTCAAAAAGCACCTTCGTGAAACCAGCGTGGGCTGCCTGGAGTACGAATGAGGCAGAAAACAGAGAAATGAAATGGTTGGAGATCGTGTTCAACAAGCTACTTGGATGCTGCCTGAACTGCTGTGCTCTTCCAGCACCACTAATCCAGAATCTGGTTTCCAGCATCTGCAGTCATTGTTTTTACCATAGTGCTCAACCGGTTGACGTGAGTGGTGCGGTGTTTGAGGAATGTCAGCAATCAAGGTAGATTGGAAAATTGGGACAGCTCTCCTCGGAGAACCGAACTTTTCCAAGTCATGAGGGACCTAGAAACAGGAAATAATGTTGTGAAAATGCTCCCACGCCTGAAAGGATCCATAACGATTCGGCAGAATTTTAAGTCACGAGGAAAAGAAGTAAAAGTGACATTAGGAAGAACGTTTTCGTACAGGGAGTGGTGAGGGTCAGTAAGTCCCTGTCTGACATTGACAAAGAGGAAGATTCAATGGACCCAAAAGGGAATTCGGTGGTCACGTTCAGATGTGCAGATTTCCGCTGAGAAGGTGAGAGAATGAAACGACTAGAGTCACACGTTTACTTAAGTGTAGAACCAGCAGAGCGAAGGTGGGCCGCAGAGCCTCCGTCTGCGCTGTGACACATGTTGTGATTCAGTGTGAAATCACAGTTCGACCGACAGAATGTGGGAATTTAGAAAAAAGTTTATATTTACACAGCCTCCATACGTCTGCGAAACAGCATATCACACGACAGCAGTGGAGGTCTTTGACATCAGGCTCGAAGGTGCCTGCAGCGTGCCAGACAACAGCCTGAAGTGTTCTGTGCAACCAGCTTACCAAGCGGCAGCAGAGTGGCGCAGCGGGAGCGTGCTGGGCCCATAACCCAGAGGTCGATGGATCGAAACCATCCTCTGCTATCGTTCACTGTCACCTTGATCTGCTTCCTTCAGCACGCTGCCTTTGCATCTACTTGCCGATATGTTCATATCGATCCACTCCATTCAAACGGCATGGGTTTTAGAGGTCTCAGTGGTATTCTGTTCTTGGTCGGTTTCCTCTGAATCGCAAAACCGGTTCTCTACGATGCTAATGAGCTGTTAAAGTTGAAACTCAGACATCGTCCCCCACTTTTTGGACGGATACCACCGATTGTGAATAACCTCAGAGAGAGAGAGAGAGACAAGTGACAGACAGTCGCCGTGGAATCCATGGGCTGAATGGCTTCTGTCTGCGCGAGAATGATGCTACGTGTTGCTGAGGGAGCAAAAATGGTTCATTTTTAACCGTCCCTTCCGTGTTGGACTGCCTGCAGTCCCTCAGCTCAGGGCGGTGGGGATGACTCTCAGTGAGTGAAGGTTTCACTCGGATTCTCTTCATCTGGGACACTTGGGGCTCAGATGTTAACTGCTGCGCGGTCGCAGCAAAGAAAGCGATGCCCGCTTTGCAATAGACTTTCTGTAAGATTGCTGCGTGAAGACGATTTCTGAACACCAAGCAGGCTGCACAACAATGTGAATTTACCTGGGCGAAGAGTCCTCGGTGTTCATTTCTCTCTGTCCTGCCAGCACAGCATCTTTCTGTCTCTCCGATAACAGACCTTTGGAGAAAGTTCACAATCAAAGTTGTTCATGTTCCCCGCATTAATGTAACTGACACCTCTCACCCCAAGAGTTTCAGAGAGAAAGAGGGAGAGAAAGCAGAAGAGCGAATGGACTCTTACCCTCCCCCAACCCTACATTCCCCCACCCCCCTCCCCCCAGAACAACGTGCAAGTAGAAATAAAATGGTTTAATTATCCGCCAGTGGAGATAGTCCAGTTCCTGGGGATGAGACAAACATCAGCCCCCCCGGGGACAGAATGACAAGCAGATGTTCTGGAAAGGCTTTGCTGCTTGCAATTCTTGCAGCAATGTGGAATGTACTTCACACTGAGCAAGTTTCAGCTGGCTCAGAGTCTCCAATGTTCATTGCTGTGTTTGCCGCCAGCTCAGAGAGAGAACAATAGGCAGGACGTAGGAGTGAATAACGATCCGCGTGAGAATGCGAATAACTGTTAATGGAGACTGTTAGTGGCTAACAATACGTCGTGTGTCATAGCAGACGAGGTGATAAACAGGAGTCTTTTGTGTGGTAGGGGTCAAGGACATGGGGGAGTTCAGGCCCTATAGTTATAGAACTCGATATTGAAGACCGGAGGGCTGTAAGGTCTCCAAGTGGAAAATGAGATGTTGTTCTTTCATCTGGAGCTCGAACACTGCTGCAAGCCTGAGACAGGGATGTTGGCCAGGGAACAGGGTGATGTGTTAAAGTGGCAGGCAACCGCAAGGTCAGGGCCTTGAGTTTCTGCGGGCAGAAGCGGGATGTTCTGCGAAGCAGTCACCCAGTTTATGCTTCATGCTACGTTGGGCAAACGACACTGTGAGCAGCGAATGCGGTGGAATGAAATAGCAGCAGGGAGACTGGATGAGAAGCAACTGTTCGGGAAAGTCTTTGCCGCTTGCAATTCTGAGAGCAATCTCAAATGTACTTCATACTGAGCATGTCTCAG
Organism: Chiloscyllium punctatum; assembly: GCF_047496795.1. Taxonomy (NCBI): domain Eukaryota; kingdom Metazoa; phylum Chordata; class Chondrichthyes; order Orectolobiformes; family Hemiscylliidae; genus Chiloscyllium; species Chiloscyllium punctatum. Next base: position 28,827,101 of record NC_092774.1, on the reverse strand, counting down.
GTCGCTCAAGAGGTCTGGGGCATTACTTACGCGCGTGCTTTCTGGCTCGTTGGTCTAGGCGTATGATTCTCGCTTAGGGTCTGTTCCTGCGCTGATTTGCGAGAGGTCCCGGGTTCAAATCCCGGACGAGCCCGTGTTTTTTTTTTAAACTTGACTTGTGCAAAACTGCCTGATTAACTTTCTCAAAAAGCACCTTCGTGAAACCAGCGTGGGCTGCCTGGAGTACGAATGAGGCAGAAAACAGAGAAATGAAATGGTTGGAGATCGTGTTCAACAAGCTACTTGGATGCTGCCTGAACTGCTGTGCTCTTCCAGCACCACTAATCCAGAATCTGGTTTCCAGCATCTGCAGTCATTGTTTTTACCATAGTGCTCAACCGGTTGACGTGAGTGGTGCGGTGTTTGAGGAATGTCAGCAATCAAGGTAGATTGGAAAATTGGGACAGCTCTCCTCGGAGAACCGAACTTTTCCAAGTCATGAGGGACCTAGAAACAGGAAATAATGTTGTGAAAATGCTCCCACGCCTGAAAGGATCCATAACGATTCGGCAGAATTTTAAGTCACGAGGAAAAGAAGTAAAAGTGACATTAGGAAGAACGTTTTCGTACAGGGAGTGGTGAGGGTCAGTAAGTCCCTGTCTGACATTGACAAAGAGGAAGATTCAATGGACCCAAAAGGGAATTCGGTGGTCACGTTCAGATGTGCAGATTTCCGCTGAGAAGGCGAGAGAATGAAACGAATAGAAACACACGTTTACTTAAGTGTAGAACCAGCAGAGCGAAGGTGGGCCGCAGAGCCTCCGTCTGCGCTGTGACACATGTTGTGATTCAGTGTGAAATCACAGTTCGACCGACAGAATGTGGGAATTTAGAAAAAAGTTTATATTTACACAGCCTCCATACGTCTGCGAAACAGCATATCACACGACAGCAGTGGAGGTCTTTGACATCAGGCTCGAAGGTGCCTGCAGCGTGCCAGACAACAGCCTGAAGTGTTCTGTGCAACCAGCTTACCAAGCGGCAGCAGAGTGGCGCAGCGGGAGCGTGCTGGGCCCATAACCCAGAGGTCGATGGATCGAAACCATCCTCTGCTATCGTTCACTGTCACCTTGATCTGCTTCCTTCAGCACGCTGCCTTTGCATCTACTTGCCGATATGTTCATATCGATCCACTCCATTCAAACGGCATGGGTTTTAGAGGTCTCAGTGGTATTCTGTTCTTGGTCGGTTTCCTCTGAACTGAATCGCAAAACCGGTTCTCTACGATGCTAATGAGCTGTTAAAGTTGAAACTCAGACATCGTCCCCCACTTTTTGGACGGATACCACCGATTGTGAATAACCTCAGAGAGAGAGAGAGAGACAAGTGACAGACAGTCGCCGTGGAATCCATGGGCTGAATGGCTTCTGTCTGCGCGAGAATGATGCTACGTGTTGCTGAGGGAGCAAAAATGGTTCATTTTTAACCGTCCCTTCCGTGTTGGACTGCCTGCAGTCCCTCAGCTCAGGGCGGTGGGGATGACTCTCAGTGAGTGAAGGTTTCACTCGGATTCTCTTCATCTGGGACACTTGGGGCTCAGATGTTAACTGCTGCGCGGTCGCAGCAAAGAAAGCGATGCCCGCTTTGCAATAGACTTTCTGTAAGATTGCTGCGTGAAGACGATTTCTGAACACCAAGCAGGCTGCACAACAATGTGAATTTACCTGGGCGAAGAGTCCTCGGTGTTCATTTCTCTCTGTCCTGCCAGCACAGCATCTTTCTGTCTCTCCGATAACAGACCTTTGGAGAAAGTTCACAATCAAAGTTGTTCATGTTCCCCGCATTAATGTAACTGACACCTCTCACCCCAAGAGTTTCAGAGAGAGAGAGAGAGAGAAAGAGGGAGAGAAAGCAGAAGAGCGAATGGACTCTTACCCTCCCCCAACCCTACATTCCCCCACCCCCCTCCCCCCAGAACAACGTGCAAGTAGAAATAAAATGGTTTAATTATCCGCCAGTGGAGATAGTCCAGTTCCTGGGGATGAGACAAACATCAGCCCCCCCGGGGACAGAATGACAAGCAGATGTTCTGGAAAGGCTTTGCTGCTTGCAATTCTTGCAGCAATGTGGAATGTACTTCACACTGAGCAAGTTTCAGCTGGCTCAGAGTCTCCAATGTTCATTGCTGTGTTTGCCGCCAGCTCAGAGAGAGAACAATAGGCAGGACGTAGGAGTGAATAACGATCCGCGTGAGAATGCGAATAACTGTTAATGGAGACTGTTAGTGGCTAACAATACGTCGTGTGTCATAGCAGACGAGGTGATAAACAGGAGTCTTTTGTGTGGTAGGGGTCAAGGACATGGGGGAGTTCAGGCCCTATAGTTATAGAACTCGATATTGAAGACCGGAGGGCTGTAAGGTCTCCAAGTGGAAAATGAGATGTTGTTCTTTCATCTGGAGCTCGAACACTGCTGCAAGCCTGAGACAGGGATGTTGGCCAGGGAACAGGGTGATGTGTTAAAGTGGCAGGCAACCGCAAGGTCAGGGCCTTGAGTTTCTGCGGGCAGAAGCGGGATGTTCTGCGAAGCAGTCACCCAGTTTATGCTTCATGCTACGTTGGGCAAACGACACTGTGAGCAGCGAATGCGGTGGAATGAAATAGCAGCAGGGAGACTGGATGAGAAGCAACTGTTCGGGAAAGTCTTTGCCGCTTGCAATTCTGAGAGCAATCTCAAATGTACTTCATACTGAGCATGTCTCAGGTCGCTCAAGAGGTCTGGGGCATTACTTACGCGCGTGCTTTCTGGCTCGTTGGTCTAGGCGTATGATTCTCGCTTAGGGTCTGTTCCTGCGCTGATTTGCGAGAGGTCCCGGGTTCAAATCCCGGACGAGCCCGTGTTTTTTTTTTAAACTTGACTTGTGCAAAACTGCCTGATTAACTTTCTCAAAAAGCACCTTCGTGAAACCAGCGTGGGCTGCCTGGAGTACGAATGAGGCAGAAAACAGAGAAATGAAATGGTTGGAGATCGTGTTCAACAAGCTACTTGGATGCTGCCTGAACTGCTGTGCTCTTCCAGCACCACTAATCCAGAATCTGGTTTCCAGCATCTGCAGTCATTGTTTTTACCATAGTGCTCAACCGGTTGACGTGAGTGGTGCGGTGTTTGAGGAATGTCAGCAATCAAGGTAGATTGGAAAATTGGGACAGCTCTCCTCGGAGAACCGAACTTTTCCAAGTCATGAGGGACCTAGAAACAGGAAATAATGTTGTGAAAATGCTCCCACGCCTGAAAGGATCCATAACGATTCGGCAGAATTTTAAGTCACGAGGAAAAGAAGTAAAAGTGACATTAGGAAGAACGTTTTCGTACAGGGAGTGGTGAGGGTCAGTAAGTCCCTGTCTGACATTGACAAAGAGGAAGATTCAATGGACCCAAAAGGGAATTCGGTGGTCACGTTCAGATGTGCAGATTTCCGCTGAGAAGGCGAGAGAATGAAACGAATAGAAACACACGTTTACTTAAGTGTAGAACCAGCAGAGCGAAGGTGGGCCGCAGAGCCTCCGTCTGCGCTGTGACACATGTTGTGATTCAGTGTGAAATCACAGTTCGACCGACAGAATGTGGGAATTTAGAAAAAAGTTTATATTTACACAGCCTCCATACGTCTGCGAAACAGCATATCACACGACAGCAGTGGAGGTCTTTGACATCAGGCTCGAAGGTGCCTGCAGCGTGCCAGACAACAGCCTGAAGTGTTCTGTGCAACCAGCTTACCAAGCGGCAGCAGAGTGGCGCAGCGGGAGCGTGCTGGGCCCATAACCCAGAGGTCGATGGATCGAAACCATCCTCTGCTATCGTTCACTGTCACCTTGATCTGCTTCCTTCAGCACGCTGCCTTTGCATCTACTTGCCGATATGTTCATATCGATCCACTCCATTCAAACGGCATGGGTTTTAGAGGTCTCAGTGGTATTCTGTTCTTGGTCGGTTTCCTCTGAACTGAATCGCAAAACCGGTTCTCTACGATGCTAATGAGCTGTTAAAGTTGAAACTCAGACATCGTCCCCCACTTTTTGGACGGATACCACCGATTGTGAATAACCTCAGAGAGAGAGAGAGAGACAAGTGACAGACAGTCGCCGTGGAATCCATGGGCTGAATGGCTTCTGTCTGCGCGAGAATGATGCTACGTGTTGCTGAGGGAGCAAAAATGGTTCATTTTTAACCGTCCCTTCCGTGTTGGACTGCCTGCAGTCCCTCAGCTCAGGGCGGTGGGGATGACTCTCAGTGAGTGAAGGTTTCACTCGGATTCTCTTCATCTGGGACACTTGGGGCTCAGATGTTAACTGCTGCGCGGTCGCAGCAAAGAAAGCGATGCCCGCTTTGCAATAGACTTTCTGTAAGATTGCTGCGTGAAGACGATTTCTGAACACCAAGCAGGCTGCACAACAATGTGAATTTACCTGGGCGAAGAGTCCTCGGTGTTCATTTCTCTCTGTCCTGCCAGCACAGCATCTTTCTGTCTCTCCGATAACAGACCTTTGGAGAAAGTTCACAATCAAAGTTGTTCATGTTCCCCGCATTAATGTAACTGACACCTCTCACCCCAAGAGTTTCAGAGAGAGAGAGAGAGAGAAAGAGGGAGAGAAAGCAGAAGAGCGAATGGACTCTTACCCTCCCCCAACCCTACATTCCCCCACCCCCCTCCCCCCAGAACAACGTGCAAGTAGAAATAAAATGGTTTAATTATCCGCCAGTGGAGATAGTCCAGTTCCTGGGGATGAGACAAACATCAGCCCCCCCGGGGACAGAATGACAAGCAGATGTTCTGGAAAGGCTTTGCTGCTTGCAATTCTTGCAGCAATGTGGAATGTACTTCACACTGAGCAAGTTTCAGCTGGCTCAGAGTCTCCAATGTTCATTGCTGTGTTTGCCGCCAGCTCAGAGAGAGAACAATAGGCAGGACGTAGGAGTGAATAACGATCCGCGTGAGAATGCGAATAACTGTTAATGGAGACTGTTAGTGGCTAACAATACGTCGTGTGTCATAGCAGACGAGGTGATAAACAGGAGTCTTTTGTGTGGTAGGGGTCAAGGACATGGGGGGGGTTCAGGCCCTATAGTTATAGAACTCGATATTGAAGACCGGAGGGCTGTAAGGTCTCCAAGTGGAAAATGAGATGTTGTTCTTTCATCTGGAGCTCGAACACTGCTGCAAGCCTGAGACAGGGATGTTGGCCAGGGAACAGGGTGATGTGTTAAAGTGGCAGACAACCGCAAGGTCAGGGCCTTGAGTTTCTGCGGGCAGAAGCGGGATGTTCTGCGAAGCAGTCACCCAGTTTATGCTTCATGCTACGTTGGGCAAACGACACTGTGAGCAGCGAATGCGGTGGAATGAAATAGCAGCAGGGAGACTGGATGAGAAGCAGCTGTTCGGGAAAGTCTTTGCCGCTTGCAATTCTGAGAGCAATCTCAAATGTATTTCATACTGAGCATGTCTCAGGTCGCTCAAGAGGTCTGGGGCATTTTCTGCGCGCGTGCTTTCTGGCTCGTTGGTCTAGGCGTATGATTCTCGTTAAGGGTCTGTTACTGCGCTGATTTGCGAGAGGTCCCTGGTTCAAATCCCGGACGAGCCCGTGTTTTTTTTTAACTTGACTTGTGCAAAACTGCCTGATTAACTTTCTCAAAAAGCACCTTCGTGAAACCAGCGTGGGCTGCCTGGAGTACGAATGAGGCAGAAAACAGAGAAATGAAATGGTTGGAGATCGTGTTCAACAAGCTACTTGGATGCTGCCTGAACTGCTGTGCTCTTCCAGCACCACTAATCCAGAATCTGGTTTCCAGCATCTGCAGTCATTGTTTTTACCATAGTGCTCAACCGGTTGACGTGAGTGGTGCGGTGTTTGAGGAATGTCAGCAATCAAGGTAGATTGGAAAATTGGGACAGCTCTCCTCGGAGAACCGAACTTTTCCAAGTCATGAGGGACCTAGAAACAGGAAATAATGTTGTGAAAATGCTCCCACGCCTGAAAGGATCCATAACGATTCGGCAGAATTTTAAGTCACGAGGAAAAGAAGTAAAAGTGACATTAGGAAGAACGTTTTCGTACAGGGAGTGGTGAGGGTCAGTAAGTCCCTGTCTGACATTGACAAAGAGGAAGATTCAATGGACCCAAAAGGGAATTCGGTGGTCACGTTCAGATGTGCAGATTTCCGCTGAGAAGGTGAGAGAATGAAACGACTAGAGTCACACGTTTACTTAAGTGTAGAACCAGCAGAGCGAAGGTGGGCCGCAGAGCCTCCGTCTGCGCTGTGACACATGTTGTGATTCAGTGTGAAATCACAGTTCGACCGACAGAATGTGGGAATTTAGAAAAAAGTTTATATTTACACAGCCTCCATACGTCTGCGAAACAGCATATCACACGACAGCAGTGGAGGTCTTTGACATCAGGCTCGAAGGTGCCTGCCGCGTGCCAGACAAAAGCCTGAAGTGTTCTGTGCAACCAGCTACCCAAGCGGCAGCAGAGTGGCGCAGCGGGAGCGTGCTGGGCCCATAACCCAGAGGTCGATGGATCGAAACCATCCTCTGCTATCGTTCACTGTCACCTTGATCTGCTTTCTTTAGCAAGCTGCCTCTGCATCTACTTGCCGATATGTTCATATCGATCCACTCCATTCAAACGGCATGGGTTTTAGAGGTCTCAGTGGTATTCTGTTCTTGGTCGGTTTCCTCTGAACTGAATCGCAAAACCGGTTCTCTACGATGCTAATGAGCTGTTAAAGTTGAAACTCAGACATCGTCCCCCACTTTTTGGACGGATACCACCGATTGTGAATAACCTCAGAGAGAGAGAGAGAGAGACAAGTGACAGACAGTCGCCGTGGAATCCATGGGCTGAATGGCTTCTGTCTGCGCGAGAATGATGCTACGTGTTGCTGAGGGAGCAAAAATGGTTCATTTTTAACCGTCCCTTCCGTGTTGGACTGCCTGCAGTCCCTCAGCTCAGGGCGGTGGGGATGACTCTCAGTGAGTGAAGGTTTCACACGGATTCTCTTCATCTGGGACACTTGGGGCTCAGATGTTAACTGCTGCGCGGTCGCAGCAAAGAAAGCGATGCCCGCTTTGCAATAGACTTTCTGTAAGATTGCTGCGTGAAGACGATTTCTGAACACCAAGCAGGCTGCACAACAATGTGAATTTACCTGGGCGAAGAGTCCTCGGTGTTCATTTCTCTCTGTCCTGCCAGCACAGCATCTTTCTGTCTCTCCGATAACAGACCTTTGGAGAAAGTTCACAATCAAAGTTGTTCATGTTCCCCGCATTAATGTAACTGACACCTCTCACCCCAAGAGTTTCAGAGAGAGAGATAGAGAAAGAGGGAGAGAAAGCAGAAGAGCGAATGGACTCTTACCCTCCCCCAACCCTACATTCCCCCACCCCCCTCCCCCCAGAACAACGTGCAAGTAGAAATAAAATGGTTTAATTATCCGCCAGTGGAGATAGTCCAGTTCCTGGGGATGAGACAAACATCAGCCCCCCCCGGGGACAGAATGACAAGCAGATGTTCTGGAAAGGCTTTGCTGCTTGCAATTCTTGCAGCAATGTGGAATGTACTTCACACTGAGCAAGTTTCAGCTGGCTCAGAGTCTCCAATGTTCATTGCTGTGTTTGCCGCCAGCTCAGAGAGAGAACAATAGGCAGGACGTAGGAGTGAATAACGATCCGCGTGAGAATGCGAATAACTGTTAATGGAGACTGTTAGTGGCTAACAATACGTCGTGTGTCATAGCAGACGAGGTGATAAACAGGAGTCTTTTGTGTGGTAGGGGTCAAGGACATGGGGGAGTTCAGGCCCTATAGTTATAGAACTCGATATTGAAGACCGGAGGGCTGTAAGGTCTCCAAGTGGAAAATGAGATGTTGTTCTTTCATCTGGAGCTCGAACACTGCTGCAAGCCTGAGACAGGGATGTTGGCCAGGGAACAGGGTGATGTGTTAAAGTGGCAGACAACCGCAAGGTCAGGGCCTTGAGTTTCTGCGGGCAGAAGCGGGATGTTCTGCGAAGCAGTCACCCAGTTTATGCTTCATGCTACGTTGGGCAAACGACACTGTGAGCGGAGAATGCGGTGGAATGAAATAGCAGCAGGGAGACTGGATGAGAAGCAGCTGTTCGGGAAAGTCTTTGCCGCTTGCAATTCTGAGAGCAATCTCAAATGTATTTCATACTGAGCATGTCTCAGGTCGCTCAAGAGGTCTGGGGCATTTTCTGCGCGCGTGCTTTCTGGCTCGTTGGTCTAGGCGTATGATTCTCGTTAAGGGTCTGTTACTGCGCTGATTTGCGAGAGGTCCCTGGTTCAAATCCCGGACGAGCCCGTGTTTTTTTTTAACTTGACTTGTGCAAAACTGCCTGATTAACTTTCTCAAAAAGCACCTTCGTGAAACCAGCGTGGGCTGCCTGGAGTACGAATGAGGCAGAAAACAGAGAAATGAAATGGTTGGAGATCGTGTTCAACAAGCTACTTGGATGCTGCCTGAACTGCTGTGCTCTTCCAGCACCACTAATCCAGAATCTGGTTTCCAGCATCTGCAGTCATTGTTTTTACCATAGTGCTCAACCGGTTGACGTGAGTGGTGCGGTGTTTGAGGAATGTCAGCAATCAAGGTAGATTGGAAAATTGGGACAGCTCTCCTCGGAGAACCGAACTTTTCCAAGTCATGAGGGACCTAGAAACAGGAAATAATGTTGTGAAAATGCTCCCACGCCTGAAAGGATCCATAACGATTCGGCAGAATTTTAAGTCACGAGGAAAAGAAGTAAAAGTGACATTAGGAAGAACGTTTTCGTACAGGGAGTGGTGAGGGTCAGTAAGTCCCTGTCTGACATTGACAAAGAGGAAGATTCAATGGACCCAAAAGGGAATTCGGTGGTCACGTTCAGATGTGCAGATTTCCGCTGAGAAGGTGAGAGAATGAAACGACTAGAGTCACACGTTTACTTAAGTGTAGAACCAGCAGAGCGAAGGTGGGCCGCAGAGCCTCCGTCTGCGCTGTGACACATGTTGTGATTCAGTGTGAAATCACAGTTCGACCGACAGAATGTGGGAATTTAGAAAAAAGTTTATATTTACACAGCCTCCATACGTCTGCGAAACAGCATATCACACGACAGCAGTGGAGGTCTTTGACATCAGGCTCGAAGGTGCCTGCCGCGTGCCAGACAAAAGCCTGAAGTGTTCTGTGCAACCAGCTACCCAAGCGGCAGCAGAGTGGCGCAGCGGGAGCGTGCTGGGCCCATAACCCAGAGGTCGATGGATCGAAACCATCCTCTGCTATCGTTCACTGTCACCTTGATCTGCTTTCTTTAGCAAGCTGCCTTTGCATCTACTTGCCGATATGTTCATATCGATCCACTCCATTCAAACGGCATGGGTTTTAGAGGTCTCAGTGGTATTCTGTTCTTGGTCGGTTTCCTCTGAACTGAATCGCAAAACCGGTTCTCTACGATGCTAATGAGCTGTTAAAGTTGAAACTCAGACATCGTCCCCCACTTTTTGGACGGATACCACCGATTGTGAATAACCTCAGAGAGAGAGAGAGAGAGACAAGTGACAGACAGTCGCCGTGGAATCCATGGGCTGAATGGCTTCTGTCTGCGCGAGAATGATGCTACGTGTTGCTGAGGGAGCAAAAATGGTTCATTTTTAACCGTCCCTTCCGTGTTGGACTGCCTGCAGTCCCTCAGCTCAGGGCGGTGGGGATGACTCTCAGTGAGTGAAGGTTTCACACGGATTCTCTTCATCTGGGACACTTGGGGCTCAGATGTTAACTGCTGCGCGGTCGCAGCAAAGAAAGCGATGCCCGCTTTGCAATAGACTTTCTGTAAGATTGCTGCGTGAAGACGATTTCTGAACACCAAGCAGGCTGCACAACAATGTGAATTTACCTGGGCGAAGAGTCCTCGGTGTTCATTTCTCTCTGTCCTGCCAGCACAGCATCTTTCTGTCTCTCCGATAACAGACCTTTGGAGAAAGTTCACAATCAAAGTTGTTCATGTTCCCCGCATTAATGTAACTGACACCTCTCACCCCAAGAGTTTCAGAGAGAGAGATAGAGAAAGAGGGAGAGAAAGCAGAAGAGCGAATGGACTCTTACCCTCCCCCAACCCTACATTCCCCCACCCCCCTCCCCCCAGAACAACGTGCAAGTAGAAATAAAATGGTTTAATTATCCGCCAGTGGAGATAGTCCAGTTCCTGGGGATGAGACAAACATCAGCCCCCCCCGGGGACAGAATGACAAGCAGATGTTCTGGAAAGGCTTTGCTGCTTGCAATTCTTGCAGCAATGTGGAATGTACTTCACACTGAGCAAGTTTCAGCTGGCTCAGAGTCTCCAATGTTCATTGCTGTGTTTGCCGCCAGCTCAGAGAGAGAACAATAGGCAGGACGTAGGAGTGAATAACGATCCGCGTGAGAATGCGAATAACTGTTAATGGAGACTGTTAGTGGCTAACAATACGTCGTGTGTCATAGCAGACGAGGTGATAAACAGGAGTCTTTTGTGTGGTAGGGGTCAAGGACATGGGGGAGTTCAGGCCCTATAGTTATAGAACTCGATATTGAAGACCGGAGGGCTGTAAGGTCTCCAAGTGGAAAATGAGATGTTGTTCTTTCATCTGGAGCTCGAACACTGCTGCAAGGCTGAGACAGGGATGTTGGCCAGGGAACAGGGTGATGTGTTAAAGTGGCAGGCAACCGCAAGGTCAGGGCCTTGAGTTTCTGCGGGCAGAAGCGGGATGTTCTGCGAAGCAGTCACCCAGTTTATGCTTCATGCTACGTTGGGCAAACGACACTGTGAGCAGCGAATGCGGTGGAATGAAATAGCAGCAGGGAGACTGGATGAGAGGCAACTGTTCGGGAAAGTCTTTGCCGCTTGCAATTCTGAGAGCAATCTCAAATGTACTTCATACTGAGCATGTCTCAGGTCGCTCAAGAGGTCTGGGGCATTACTTACGCGCGTGCTTTCTGGCTCGTTGGTCTAGGCGTATGATTCTCGCTTAGGGTCTGTTCCTGCGCTGATTTGCGAGAGGTCCCGGGTTCAAATCCCGGACGAGCCCGTGTTTTTGTTTTAAACTTGACTTGTGCAAAACTGCCTGATTAACTTTCTCAAAAAGCACCTTCGTGAAACCAGCGTGGGCTGCCTGGAGTACGAATGAGGCAGAAAACAGAGAAATGAAATGGTTGGAGATCGTGTTCAACAAGCTACTTGGATGCTGCCTGAACTGCTGTGCTCTTCCAGCACCACTAATCCAGAATCTGGTTTCCAGCATCTGCAGTCATTGTTTTTACCATAGTGCTCAACAGGTTGACGTGAGTGGTGCGGTGTTTGAGGAATGTCAGCAATCAAGGTAGATTGGAAAATTGGGACAGCTCTCCTCGGAGAACCGAACTTTTCCAAGTCATGAGGGACCTAGAAACAGGAAATAATGTTGTGAAAATGCTCCCACGCCTGAAAGGATCCATAACGATTCGGCAGAATTTTAAGTCACGAGGAAAAGAAGTAAAAGTGACATTAGGAAGAACGTTTTCGTACAGGGAGTGGTGAGGGTCAGTAAGTCCCTGTCTGACATTGACAAAGAGGAAGATTCAATGGACCCAAAAGGGAATTCGGTGGTCACGTTCAGATGTGCAGATTTCCGCTGAGAAGGTGAGAGAATGAAACGACTAGAGTCACACGTTTACTTAAGTGTAGAACCAGCAGAGCGAAGGTGGGCCGCAGAGCCTCCGTCTGCGCTGTGACACATGTTGTGATTCAGTGTGAAATCACAGTTCGACCGACAGAATGTGGGAATTTAGAAAAAAGTTTATATTTACACAGCCTCCATACGTCTGCGAAACAGCATATCACACGACAGCAGTGGAGGTCTTTGACATCAGGCTCGAAGGTGCCTGCCGCGTGCCAGACAAAAGCCTGAAGTGTTCTGTGCAACCAGCTACCCAAGCGGCAGCAGAGTGGCGCAGCGGGAGCGTGCTGGGCCCATAACCCAGAGGTCGATGGATCGAAACCATCCTCTGCTATCGTTCACTGTCACCTTGATCTGCTTTCTTTAGCAAGCTGCCTTTGCATCTACTTGCCGATATGTTCATATCGATCCACTCCATTCAAACGGCATGGGTTTTAGAGGTCTCAGTGGTATTCTGTTCTTGGTCGGTTTCCTCTGAACTGAATCGCAAAACCGGTTCTCTACGATGCTAATGAGCTGTTAAAGTTGAAACTCAGACATCGTCCCCCACTTTTTGGACGGATACCACCGATTGTGAATAACCTCAGAGAGAGAGAGAGAGAGACAAGTGACAGACAGTCGCCGTGGAATCCATGGGCTGAATGGCTTCTGTCTGCGCGAGAATGATGCTACGTGTTGCTGAGGGAGCAAAAATGGTTCATTTTTAACCGTCCCTTCCGTGTTGGACTGCCTGCAGTCCCTCAGCTCAGGGCGGTGGGGATGACTCTCAGTGAGTGAAGGTTTCACACGGATTCTCTTCATCTGGGACACTTGGGGCTCAGATGTTAACTGCTGCGCGGTCGCAGCAAAGAAAGCGATGCCCGCTTTGCAATAGACTTTCTGTAAGATTGCTGCGTGAAGACGATTTCTGAACACCAAGCAGGCTGCACAACAATGTGAATTTACCTGGGCGAAGAGTCCTCGGTGTTCATTTCTCTCTGTCCTGCCAGCACAGCATCTTTCTGTCTCTCCGATAACAGACCTTTGGAGAAAGTTCACAATCAAAGTTGTTCATGTTCCCCGCATTAATGTAACTGACACCTCTCACCCCAAGAGTTTCAGAGAGAGAGATAGAGAAAGAGGGAGAGAAAGCAGAAGAGCGAATGGACTCTTACCCTCCCCCAACCCTACATTCCCCCACCCCCCTCCCCCCAGAACAACGTGCAAGTAGAAATAAAATGGTTTAATTATCCGCCAGTGGAGATAGTCCAGTTCCTGGGGATGAGACAAACATCAGCCCCCCCCGGGGACAGAATGACAAGCAGATGTTCTGGAAAGGCTTTGCTGCTTGCAATTCTTGCAGCAATGTGGAATGTACTTCACACTGAGCAAGTTTCAGCTGGCTCAGAGTCTCCAATGTTCATTGCTGTGTTTGCCGCCAGCTCAGAGAGAGAACAATAGGCAGGACGTAGGAGTGAATAACGATCCGCGTGAGAATGCGAATAACTGTTAATGGAGACTGTTAGTGGCTAACAATACGTCGTGTGTCATAGCAGACGAGGTGATAAACAGGAGTCTTTTGTGTGGTAGGGGTCAAGGACATGGGGGAGTTCAGGCCCTATAGTTATAGAACTCGATATTGAAGACCGGAGGGCTGTAAGGTCTCCAAGTGGAAAATGAGATGTTGTTCTTTCATCTGGAGCTCGAACACTGCTGCAAGCCTGAGACAGGGATGTTGGCCAGGGAACAGGGTGATGTGTTAAAGTGGCAGACAACCGCAAGGTCAGGGCCTTGAGTTTCTGCGGGCAGAAGCGGGATGTTCTGCGAAGCAGTCACCCAGTTTATGCTTCATGCTACGTTGGGCAAACGACACTGTGAGCGGAGAATGCGGTGGAATGAAATAGCAGCAGGGAGACTGGATGAGAAGCAGCTGTTCGGGAAAGTCTTTGCCGCTTGCAATTCTGAGAGCAATCTCAAATGTATTTCATACTGAGCATGTCTCAGGTCGCTCAAGAGGTCTGGGGCATTTTCTGCGCGCGTGCTTTCTGGCTCGTTGGTCTAGGCGTATGATTCTCGTTAAGGGTCTGTTACTGCGCTGATTTGCGAGAGGTCCCTGGTTCAAATCCCGGACGAGCCCGTGTTTTTTTTTAACTTGACTTGTGCAAAACTGCCTGATTAACTTTCTCAAAAAGCACCTTCGTGAAACCAGCGTGGGCTGCCTGGAGTACGAATGAGGCAGAAAACAGAGAAATGAAATGGTTGGAGATCGTGTTCAACAAGCTACTTGGATGCTGCCTGAACTGCTGTGCTCTTCCAGCACCACTAATCCAGAATCTGGTTTCCAGCATCTGCAGTCATTGTTTTTACCATAGTGCTCAACCGGTTGACGTGAGTGGTGCGGTGTTTGAGGAATGTCAGCAATCAAGGTAGATTGGAAAATTGGGACAGCTCTCCTCGGAGAACCGAACTTTTCCAAGTCATGAGGGACCTAGAAACAGGAAATAATGTTGTGAAAATGCTCCCACGCCTGAAAGGATCCATAACGATTCGGCAGAATTTTAAGTCACGAGGAAAAGAAGTAAAAGTGACATTAGGAAGAACGTTTTCGTACAGGGAGTGGTGAGGGTCAGTAAGTCCCTGTCTGACATTGACAAAGAGGAAGATTCAATGGACCCAAAAGGGAATTCGGTGGTCACGTTCAGATGTGCAGATTTCCGCTGAGAAGGTGAGAGAATGAAACGACTAGAGTCACACGTTTACTTAAGTGTAGAACCAGCAGAGCGAAGGTGGGCCGCAGAGCCTCCGTCTGCGCTGTGACACATGTTGTGATTCAGTGTGAAATCACAGTTCGACCGACAGAATGTGGGAATTTAGAAAAAAGTTTATATTTACACAGCCTCCATACGTCTGCGAAACAGCATATCACACGACAGCAGTGGAGGTCTTTGACATCAGGCTCGAAGGTGCCTGCCGCGTGCCAGACAAAAGCCTGAAGTGTTCTGTGCAACCAGCTACCCAAGCGGCAGCAGAGTGGCGCAGCGGGAGCGTGCTGGGCCCATAACCCAGAGGTCGATGGATCGAAACCATCCTCTGCTATCGTTCACTGTCACCTTGATCTGCTTTCTTTAGCAAGCTGCCTTTGCATCTACTTGCCGATATGTTCATATCGATCCACTCCATTCAAACGGCATGGGTTTTAGAGGTCTCAGTGGTATTCTGTTCTTGGTCGGTTTCCTCTGAACTGAATCGCAAAACCGGTTCTCTACGATGCTAATGAGCTGTTAAAGTTGAAACTCAGACATCGTCCCCCACTTTTTGGACGGATACCACCGATTGTGAATAACCTCAGAGAGAGAGAGAGAGAGACAAGTGACAGACAGTCGCCGTGGAATCCATGGGCTGAATGGCTTCTGTCTGCGCGAGAATGATGCTACGTGTTGCTGAGGGAGCAAAAATGGTTCATTTTTAACCGTCCCTTCCGTGTTGGACTGCCTGCAGTCCCTCAGCTCAGGGCGGTGGGGATGACTCTCAGTGAGTGAAGGTTTCACACGGATTCTCTTCATCTGGGACACTTGGGGCTCAGATGTTAACTGCTGCGCGGTCGCAGCAAAGAAAGCGATGCCCGCTTTGCAATAGACTTTCTGTAAGATTGCTGCGTGAAGACGATTTCTGAACACCAAGCAGGCTGCACAACAATGTGAATTTACCTGGGCGAAGAGTCCTCGGTGTTCATTTCTCTCTGTCCTGCCAGCACAGCATCTTTCTGTCTCTCCGATAACAGACCTTTGGAGAAAGTTCACAATCAAAGTTGTTCATGTTCCCCGCATTAATGTAACTGACACCTCTCACCCCAAGAGTTTCAGAGAGAGAGATAGAGAAAGAGGGAGAGAAAGCAGAAGAGCGAATGGACTCTTACCCTCCCCCAACCCTACATTCCCCCACCCCCCTCCCCCCAGAACAACGTGCAAGTAGAAATAAAATGGTTTAATTATCCGCCAGTGGAGATAGTCCAGTTCCTGGGGATGAGACAAACATCAGCCCCCCCCGGGGACAGAATGACAAGCAGATGTTCTGGAAAGGCTTTGCTGCTTGCAATTCTTGCAGCAATGTGGAATGTACTTCACACTGAGCAAGTTTCAGCTGGCTCAGAGTCTCCAATGTTCATTGCTGTGTTTGCCGCCAGCTCAGAGAGAGAACAATAGGCAGGACGTAGGAGTGAATAACGATCCGCGTGAGAATGCGAATAACTGTTAATGGAGACTGTTAGTGGCTAACAATACGTCGTGTGTCATAGCAGACGAGGTGATAAACAGGAGTCTTTTGTGTGGTAGGGGTCAAGGACATGGGGGAGTTCAGGCCCTATAGTTATAGAACTCGATATTGAAGACCGGAGGGCTGTAAGGTCTCCAAGTGGAAAATGAGATGTTGTTCTTTCATCTGGAGCTCGAACACTGCTGCAAGCCTGAGACAGGGATGTTGGCCAGGGAACAGGGTGATGTGTTAAAGTGGCAGGCAACCGCAAGGTCAGGGCCTTGAGTTTCTGCGGGCAGAAGCGGGATGTTCTGCGAAGCAGTCACCCAGTTTATGCTTCATGCTACGTTGGGCAAACGACACTGTGAGCAGCGAATGCGGTGGAATGAAATAGCAGCAGGGAGACTGGATGAGAGGCAACTGTTCGGGAAAGTCTTTGCCGCTTGCAATTCTGAGAGCAATCTCAAATGTACTTCATACTGAGCATGTCTCAGGTCGCTCAAGAGGTCTGGGGCATTTTCTGCGCGCGTGCTTTCTGGCTCGTTGGTCTGGGCGTATGATTCTCGCTTCGGGTCTGTTCCTGCGCTGATTTGCGAGAGGTCCCGGGTTCAAATCCCGGACGAGCCCGTGTTTTTGTTTTAAACTTGACTTGTGCAAAACTGCCTGATTAACTTTCTCAAAAAGCACCTTCGTGAAACCAGCGTGGGCTGCCTGGAGTACGAATGAGGCAGAAAACAGAGAAATGAAATGGTTGGAGATCGTGTTCAACAAGCTACTTGGATGCTGCCTGAACTGCTGTGCTCTTCCAGCACCACTAATCCAGAATCTGGTTTCCAGCATCTGCAGTCATTGTTTTTACCATAGTGCTCAACCGGTTGACGTGAGTGGTGCGGTGTTTGAGGAATGTCAGCAATCAAGGTAGATTGGAAAATTGGGACAGCTCTCCTCGGAGAACCGAACTTTTCCAAGTCATGAGGGACCTAGAAACAGGAAATAATGTTGTGAAAATGCTCCCACGCCTGAAAGGATCCATAACGATTCGGCAGAATTTTAAGTCACGAGGAAAAGAAGTAAAAGTGACATTAGGAAGAACGTTTTCGTACAGGGAGTGGTGAGGGTCAGTAAGTCCCTGTCTGACATTGACAAAGAGGAAGATTCAATGGACCCAAAAGGGAATTCGGTGGTCACGTTCAGATGTGCAGATTTCCGCTGAGAAGGCGAGAGAATGAAACGACTAGAGTCACACGTTTACTTAAGTGTAGAACCAGCAGAGCGAAGGTGGGCCGCAGAGCCTCCGTCTGCGCTGTGACACATGTTGTGATTCAGTGTGAAATCACAGTTCGACCGACAGAATGTGGGAATTTAGAAAAAAGTTTATATTTACACAGCCTCCATACGTCTGCGAAACAGCATATCACACGACAGCAGTGGAGGTCTTTGACATCAGGCTCGAAGGTGCCTGCAGCGTGCCAGACAAAAGCCTGAAGTGTTCTGTGCAACCAGCTCACCAAGCGGCGGCAGAGTGGCGCAGCGGGAGCGTGCTGGGCCCATAACCCAGAGGTCGATGGATCGAAACCATCCTCTGCTATCGTTCACTGTCACCTTGATCTGCTTTCTTCAACAAGCTGCCTTTGCATCTACTTGCCGATATGTTCATATCGATCCACTCCATTCAAACGGCATGGGTTTTAGAGGTCTCAGTGGTATTCTGTTCTTGGTCGGTTTCCTCTGAATCGCAAAACCGGTTCTCTACGATGCTAATGAGCTGTTAAAGTTGAAACTCAGACATCGTCCCCCACTTTTTGGACGGATACCACCGATTGTGAATAACCTCAGAGAGAGAGAGAGAGACAAGTGACAGACAGTCGCCGTGGAATCCATGGGCTGAATGGCTTCTGTCTGCGCGAGAATGATGCTACGTGTTGCTGAGGGAGCAAAAATGGTTCATTTTTAACCGTCCCTTCCGTGTTGGACTGCCTGCAGTCCCTCAGCTCAGGGCGGTGGGGATGACTCTCAGTGAGTGAAGGTTTCACTCGGATTCTCTTCATCTGGGACACTTGGGGCTCAGATGTTAACTGCTGCGCGGTCGCAGCAAAGAAAGCGATGCCCGCTTTGCAATAGACTTTCTGTAAGATTGCTGCGTGAAGACGATTTCTGAACACCAAGCAGGCTGCACAACAATGTGAATTTACCTGGGCGAAGAGTCCTCGGTGTTCATTTCTCTCTGTCCTGCCAGCACAGCATCTTTCTGTCTCTCCGATAACAGACCTTTGGAGAAAGTTCACAATCAAAGTTGTTCATGTTCCCCGCATTAATGTAACTGACACCTCTCACCCCAAGAGTTTCAGAGAGAGAGAGAGAGAGAAAGAGGGAGAGAAAGCAGAAGAGCGAATGGACTCTTACCCTCCCCCAACCCTACATTCCCCCACCCCCCTCCCCCCAGAACAACGTGCAAGTAGAAATAAAATGGTTTAATTATCCGCCAGTGGAGATAGTCCAGTTCCTGGGGATGAGACAAACATCAGCCCCCCCGGGGACAGAATGACAAGCAGATGTTCTGGAAAGGCTTTGCTGCTTGCAATTCTTGCAGCAATGTGGAATGTACTTCACACTGAGCAAGTTTCAGCTGGCTCAGAGTCTCCAATGTTCATTGCTGTGTTTGCCGCCAGCTCAGAGAGAGAACAATAGGCAGGACGTAGGAGTGAATAACGATCCGCGTGAGAATGCGAATAACTGTTAATGGAGACTGTTAGTGGCTAACAATACGTCGTGTGTCATAGCAGACGAGGTGATAAACAGGAGTCTTTTGTGTGGTAGGGGTCAAGGACATGGGGGAGTTCAGGCCCTATAGTTATAGAACTCGATATTGAAGACCGGAGGGCTGTAAGGTCTCCAAGTGGAAAATGAGATGTTGTTCTTTCATCTGGAGCTCGAACACTGCTGCAAGCCTGAGACAGGGATGTTGGCCAGGGAACAGGGTGATGTGTTAAAGTGGCAGGCAACCGCAAGGTCAGGGCCTTGAGTTTCTGCGGGCAGAAGCGGGATGTTCTGCGAAGCAGTCACCCAGTTTATGCTTCATGCTACGTTGGGCAAACGACACTGTGAGCAGCGAATGCGGTGGAATGAAATAGCAGCAGGGAGACTGGATGAGAAGCAACTGTTCGGGAAAGTCTTTGCCGCTTGCAATTCTGAGAGCAATCTCAAATGTACTTCATACTGAGCATGTCTCAGGTCGCTCAAGAGGTCTGGGGCATTACTTACGCGCGTGCTTTCTGGCTCGTTGGTCTAGGCGTATGATTCTCGCTTAGGGTCTGTTCCTGCGCTGATTTGCGAGAGGTCCCGGGTTCAAATCCCGGACGAGCCCGTGTTTTTTTTTTAAACTTGACTTGTGCAAAACTGCCTGATTAACTTTCTCAAAAAGCACCTTCGTGAAACCAGCGTGGGCTGCCTGGAGTACGAATGAGGCAGAAAACAGAGAAATGAAATGGTTGGAGATCGTGTTCAACAAGCTACTTGGATGCTGCCTGAACTGCTGTGCTCTTCCAGCACCACTAATCCAGAATCTGGTTTCCAGCATCTGCAGTCATTGTTTTTACCATAGTGCTCAACCGGTTGACGTGAGTGGTGCGGTGTTTGAGGAATGTCAGCAATCAAGGTAGATTGGAAAATTGGGACAGCTCTCCTCGGAGAACCGAACTTTTCCAAGTCATGAGGGACCTAGAAACAGGAAATAATGTTGTGAAAATGCTCCCACGCCTGAAAGGATCCATAACGATTCGGCAGAATTTTAAGTCACGAGGAAAAGAAGTAAAAGTGACATTAGGAAGAACGTTTTCGTACAGGGAGTGGTGAGGGTCAGTAAGTCCCTGTCTGACATTGACAAAGAGGAAGATTCAATGGACCCAAAAGGGAATTCGGTGGTCACGTTCAGATGTGCAGATTTCCGCTGAGAAGGCGAGAGAATGAAACGACTAGAGTCACACGTTTACTTAAGTGTAGAACCAGCAGAGCGAAGGTGGGCCGCAGAGCCTCCGTCTGCGCTGTGACACATGTTGTGATTCAGTGTGAAATCACAGTTCGACCGACAGAATGTGGGAATTTAGAAAAAAGTTTATATTTACACAGCCTCCATACGTCTGCGAAACAGCATATCACACGACAGCAGTGGAGGTCTTTGACATCAGGCTCGAAGGTGCCTGCAGCGTGCCAGACAACAGCCTGAAGTGTTCTGTGCAACCAGCTTACCAAGCGGCAGCAGAGTGGCGCAGCGGGAGCGTGCTGGGCCCATAACCCAGAGGTCGATGGATCGAAACCATCCTCTGCTATCGTTCACTGTCACCTTGATCTGCTTCCTTCCGCAAGCTGCCTTTGCATCTACTTGCCGATATGTTCATATCGATCCACTCCATTCAAACGGCATGGGTTTTAGAGGTCTCAGTGGTATTCTGTTCTTGGTCGGTTTCCTCTGAACTGAATCGCAAAACCGGTTCTCTACGATGCTAATGAGCTGTTAAAGTTGAAACTCAGACATCGTCCCCCACTTTTTGGACGGATACCACCGATTGTGAATAACCTCAGAGAGAGAGAGAGAGACAAGTGACAGACAGTCGCCGTGGAATCCATGGGCTGAATGGCTTCTGTCTGCGCGAGAATGATGCTACGTGTTGCTGAGGGAGCAAAAATGGTTCATTTTTAACCGTCCCTTCCGTGTTGGACTGCCTGCAGTCCCTCAGCTCAGGGCGGTGGGGATGACTCTCAGTGAGTGAAGGTTTCACTCGGATTCTCTTCATCTGGGACACTTGGGGCTCAGATGTTAACTGCTGCGCGGTCGCAGCAAAGAAAGCGATGCCCGCTTTGCAATAGACTTTCTGTAAGATTGCTGCGTGAAGACGATTTCTGAACACCAAGCAGGCTGCACAACAATGTGAATTTACCTGGGCGAAGAGTCCTCGGTGTTCATTTCTCTCTGTCCTGCCAGCACAGCATCTTTCTGTCTCTCCGATAACAGACCTTTGGAGAAAGTTCACAATCAAAGTTGTTCATGTTCCCCGCATTAATGTAACTGACACCTCTCACCCCAAGAGTTTCAGAGAGAGAGAGAGAGAGAAAGAGGGAGAGAAAGCAGAAGAGCGAATGGACTCTTACCCTCCCCCAACCCTACATTCCCCCACCCCCCTCCCCCCAGAACAACGTGCAAGTAGAAATAAAATGGTTTAATTATCCGCCAGTGGAGATAGTCCAGTTCCTGGGGATGAGACAAACATCAGCCCCCCCCGGGGACAGAATGACAAGCAGATGTTCTGGAAAGGCTTTGCTGCTTGCAATTCTTGCAGCAATGTGGAATGTACTTCACACTGAGCAAGTTTCAGCTGGCTCAGAGTCTCCAATGTTCATTGCTGTGTTTGCCGCCAGCTCAGAGAGAGAACAATAGGCAGGACGTAGGAGTGAATAA